>NC_085862.1:30766994-30774494 GCF_034702125.1 Engraulis encrasicolus | reverse complement strand
TGCAAAAACGCCGTGACACAGCTGGTCTTGAAATAGAACTACGCCGTTAAATAACACACTCTAGTAGCAGCCTGCAGTAGGCTGCATCGCGAAATTTACTGAAAATAAGGAAGAGCGGGCTTGAAGCAGCTGATGATGACACGAGAGACAAGAAGGGCGAAGGGGAGGGGTCGGTCGGGGAGAGTCGCTCTCACAGACAGCAGAGGAGCGACCATCTCAATCTCTCAATCTCAATTTAAAAACTGTTAATATATTCGACTTAGGCCTACTCTTAAAGCAAATATATTAACACATTGAATACCGGCGGTGCTCACGGAATTATGTCGTAGAATACCAGTGTTCTAAGCCCTTTTTTGACGTTTTTTGTAGACTCACAGCGTATTATGTGATAGGGCCACTGAAATATGTTATGACTCGTTTGAAAGTGGAGACGCTGCCCTCTTAGTAGGTGAAAACTGTGTGTCTCTACGAGCTTTTATTGCAGAGTAAACCCACGCTAAACCGAAGCGGGTATCCATGGAATTCAGCTACAATCTGAGATATTGAGGTTTTTGTAAAGGGTGCGCTTCTTCAGAATGTGACGAGTTTGAAAGGGGACGAGTTGGTTTTAATCACAATTTGGTGCAAGGTTAGCTCTGACACGCATCTTCCTGCTCGTCAAGACACACCTCCTGCTCTATACCACTACGACACCGGCAATCAAAGCCCTTCGAAATCCACGTTTTTCACACAGACTGAACACAAACTCTTTGCACACATGCAGAAGGTCGGACATTTGCTAAAATAGTTCCCGATGACTCCCGAAATAATAGCCCAACATTGACAACAAATCCCAATGATATGATGCTTAGATGTAGCCCATCCGATCCATATGTAGCCATCTATGCTAGCTTCTGGCTTTTCACATACAGGAAGACAGTTCAACATGGGGGTGAATAATCAAATAAACTTATCTGGTTGGCGATCAAACTTCCAAATTGGAGCGCATTACTCCAATTACAATTCGGGTGCCATTTTGATCCAAGGATCTGGTAAAGGTAGCAAGCCCAGAAAGTTCAAGATACTCCTGGCACGATATACAATGGTCTCTGTGTTTACCTATTGCGTGAAGTCAGACACAATGCACCTTACCGATCAGACTAGGGAAACAATATAGCACGATTCACGAATACGGCAGCACACCTCCTGCTCTGTCACACTACGACACCGGCAATCGATGCCCTTTGAAGTCCCCGTTTTTCACGTGGACTGAACACAAACTCTTTGCACACATGCAGAGGGTGAGACATTTGCTAAAATAGCTCCCGATGACTCCCGAAATAATAGCCCAACATTGACAACAAATCCAAATGATATGATGCTTAGATGTAGCCTAGCCCATCCGATCCATATGATATGTAGCCATGCTAGCTTCTGGCTTCGATTCCCTGATTGTCGCTCCCAACGCAGGACGCTCCCCGGTCGGCTCGCTCCCACTAGCCAGACTATCGATCCCACCGCCATATAACGGAGCTAGTGGACTACACGTCCGGGAGCGATCTCAGTTGGGAGTGTCCATCTACCTCCCCTGGCTTCTCACATACAGGAAGACACAGAAACTTATCTTTTTGGCGATCAAACGTCCAAATCGGAGCGCATTACTCCAATCACATCTCGGGTGCCATTTGGATCCAAGGATCTGGTAAAGGTCTAGCAAGTCCAGAAAGTTCAAGATACTCCAGGCACGATATAATGGTATCTGTGAAGTCTGCGTGAAGTCAGAGACAACACATGCTACATTGACCGTACTAGGGAAATCAATGCAGGCAGCGCGATCATTAGGAGCCTATTACAGATAGTCTACGTAGGCGACATGGGTTGGCATCCAGACATCTTGGTAAGTTAAATTAAAATATCCTAATCATAATACTCAAACATCATAACAATCAAACAACTTTTGACTGCAAATGTTGTCATTTATGTCCATCACAGAGCTACCAAAATCACATATATTGTCCATTGAAGGGTGTAGATTCAAAATATGATATTTAAATGCAAAAACGTATTTTTACGTTTTGGTATAGAACGCATGGGCGTGAAAAACGCATTATTACGTCGTCGGTACTCAATGTGTTAAAATAATAGCTTAGCGAAAGCCAAAAAAACCCGAAACATATGATAATTTAAAAAAAAAATGTAATAAAAAAATAATATTCGCATCGTCTCACTGTAAACATCGTCAGCTGCCAATTAGGGGGACATCGCCCAAGCCTAACAGGGACACACACACACACACACACACACACACACACACACACACACACACACACACACACACACACACACACACACACACACACACACACACACACACACACATTCGCCTGTGTTCATACACAGAGGCGCATAAACACAGACAAAAATATACATAAACATGCAGTACGCACACACACACGCGCGGCCAATGCCAGTTCAGTAGGCCTCCTTCTGGCTTGGCTGCCACCATACTGTTCCCTTTATCTGTTTTTTCTTTCTTTTTTTCTTTTTTCCTTTCTTTTCTTGTCCTCTTTTTCCCTCTTGCTCCCGAACACTTGTTGCTTTCTTTGTTTTTCTGCATGTCTTTCATTGTTCTGTGCCTCTCTTGGACCCTAGATACACAGTAAGGCGGATAAATGTGAATGTGCATCAAGTTAATAACTTGATCACTTTATTTATCCACTTTAACAATCATATATTAAAAAAAACATGATTTTCATCATTTTGGAATACGGCATAACTCCAATAACAATAATTACCCCATATTCCAAAATGATGACAATTATGTTTTTTTATATGATGGCTAAATAAAAAGATCCTGTGGTATAGTATTGTAGTGTCTATACTGCAAAACAGAGTTTGAAATGCCATGATGTATGGCATATACCTGGCAGGTTCTCTGATGCAATGTAATCCTTTTGTTTCAGCTTGGTTGACAATGTAAAGTGTGTGCTTTCACTGTTTCTCCTCTGCACAGTCTCGTTCGTTCTATCACTTCCGTTTTCTCTCTTTTTCTGTCTCTCTATCCCTTTCTCTATCTGTATCTCTCTTCTCTATCTCTCTTTCTCTCTGCTCCGATTTTACTCTAGCCAAGTTTATGAAGGTTTTATTTATTTTCAGCAGTTTAGTATGTGTTTTGCAGTAGCAGGCCTAGCTCAGGTTTTGTAGAGGTAAGTCATAACTCTCCTGATCTCTTTGTGAAACACACACACACACACACACACACACACACACACACACACACACACACACACACACACACACACACACACACACACACACACACACACACACACACACACACACACACACACACACACACACACAGGTAGACTGGTATCACATAGCTCCTTTTTTCATCATACACAGTTCTGACTTATTGCTCATTGCTGTGACTTTCAGAGGAAATTTGAGCGTGCCATTGATTTGATTTTCTTTTTTAAATCTTTTTGCTGCTTTCTAAAACCCACTGCACCTTCCTTGCAGAGCTTTTTAAAGCTTAGTCTCGGCAGTTTCTTTTAACGTCTGTTAATCATTCATCATTGCCAAATTACATTTTTAACCCGCAAATAGTGTCTCAGGCCTCCGGCGTGCTGCTACAGCACCTTGTGGTGGATGAGTAATTGTTGGTGGACTATGTGTCTAAGTTTCCAGCGGCAGGTTTGGAGTTTTGGGTTTACCACACCTCTTCAGCGAGTGAAGTTGGTGGAGTTGGTGTTTGGATGGAACCACTGTATGCATTCGTTCCCTGGGAACAGCTTGTGTGTGTGTGTGTGTGTGTGTGTGTGTGTGTGTGTGTGTGTGTGTGTGTGTGTGTGTGTGTGTGTGTGTGTGTGTGTGTGTGTGTGTGTGTGTGTGTGTGTGTGTGTGTGTGTGTGTGTGTGTGTGTGTGTGTGAGTGTGAGTGTGCAGCAGCAGGGGCAGAGTTGGTGTTTGTACACATGTACATACACGTGCCCTTCCATTTGTTGCTGCTGTGTTTGGTGGGTGTATGCATACACACGTGTGTGTGTGTGTGTGTGTGTGTGTGTGTGTGTGTGTGTGTGTGTGTGTGTGTGTGTGTGTGTGTGTGTGTGTGTGTGTGTGTGTGTGTGTGTGTGTGTGTGTGTGTGTGTGTGTGTGTCCTTGCTAATCACAGGCGTGCATGGGCAGGCCTGCTTCCTCCCCGGCCTATAGCCTGGAGCGCAGCAGTGACTGTCGGTGGCTGTGGTGGTGGTAGTGGTGGCGGCCTCGAAATCTCCCCGATCTGGCCTTTCATGCGAGGGGCAGGCGGCAGCCCAGGCACAGGCAACACAAAGAGAGGATGGACCCCCCTCTGCTCTCCCGTGCTGCTTCGCTCTGCTCCGCTCAGGACCGGGCCGAGCAGAAGCTGCTGCTGTGTGGTGTTGTTAAGAGGCAGCAGAGAGTGAGTGGGACTAGACTAGACCAGGGGCTGGCCTGGCCTACGATTGCACCTGGCACAATGGGCCTAATGAACATGTACACACACACACACACACACACACACACACACACACACACACACACACACACACACACACACACACACACACACACACACACACACACACACACACACACACACACACACACACACACACACACACAGGGCAGGTCCACTTTGTGTGTGTGTGTGTGTCTCCATGTCCATGTCCATATCTGTGTGAGCCAGGCATCTTTCCGTTTGTATCGGTCTCTGTCTCTGTGTGTGTGTGTGTCTGCGTGTGTGTACATTTCCCGTTGTGCGTTTCCACATACCTGTGTGTTTGTGTATTTAAGGGTGAGCCGTGTGTTTGTTTATTTAAGGGTGAGGCGCCCGGTGAGAGGGCAGCCAGGTGTGGAATGGACAGATCAGGTGTTAATTTTTAGCAGTTCCCAGGAGGAGCAAGTGTGACTGTGCGATGGCCGACCTCCAAAAGAAGTAAACATGGATGTCCTCTCTCATCGAGGAAGGTCGCATTATCTATTAGGTTAGGTTCATTTGTTCACCCCGAGGTCAGACATTCCTTCTTCAAGTGCTTATCTGCGGTTAGTCAGGTCAGGTAAGGGATCCTTGTTTAGTTAACAGCATATACCCTAAGACATGTCTGTGTCCCGTACCTGACCTGTGTTAATTAATAACCCCTTTTCAAAGGCATGTCTCTGTACTAGTCAGGCCACTGTTGATTTAGGTTAGCTGTTCTAGAGAATTAAGAGTGAAATACTTCATCTACTCATGGCAAAAGTATACATGTTCACTTCAGAGGCACGATACCCACTCTTGTCCACTGCTGAATTTATGGCCTTTGTTTGCTGTGGCCTTTGGCCACACTGGCCGAAACGTTGTTTCTTTAAATAAATTCATCATTGGACAAGAGAGTGCAGTATCTTCCCTCTGAAGTGAACAAGTCCCTGCTTCCTGCACCTCGAAACCTCTGGTGTGCGCTGGCTTCCTCCTCCAAAAGTATACGTGGTACCTTCAACATCGGGCTAAACACTGTGGCTTTTAGGAGATGGTCCATCCAGGTTGTCTTGCCCCATGAATTAAATTAAGCGTTAGTGTTAGTGTTAGTGTTAGTGTTAGTGTTAGTTTCACTCTGTGCGGACGTGAACATCTACAGGCATTGCCAATCACATTTAGACATTTCTTTGTTGTTTTTTGGCGTTATCTGATCATACATTTGATGTCATAAAAATGCAGATCAAAACTTCAGGTTGTGATTTTCAAGATCGGGAAGATTTCTTTGAAAATGTGGCCCTTATCATCTCTTTTTTTCCTCAAGTAAGGAATAGTAGCTGCTGCCAGTGGCAGTGTAGAGGGTGTGAGTTGGGTAGGCAGTAGGGTTGCCAGATGAGTCTGATGATTTCCAGCCCAAAAAATGCTCAAAACCCGCCTAGAAGCACAAAATCCTGCCCAATTCTGTTGATGTCTATGGCAAAAATTGGGCGGGTTTTTCTGCTAAATGCCATTTTTACCCGCAGACGGCTATCCTAAGCAGCCCAATTGGGCGGGAAACAGCCCAATCTGGCAACACTGGTAGGCAGTAGGGCTGTAACGATATTGCCGAGAAAATCGTGATGCTCAGAGTCCTGATACTGGGTCGTGACGCAGGAAGGCAGTATCGTGATACAGGAAGGCAGTATCGTGATACACGCTTTCAAAGTTCTGTTCTGTTCCTTCAGTGTCAGTCTATAAAACAACCACGTGATATGATGTGATGGTGCTTCCGAGCTTCAAATCAACATTAATATTTTTAAACCTATTTCATCAAAAATGTCATCAAAAAATCTTGGGGTGTGTATCGAACTGTAGGTCAGAAATCATGATACGAACTGAATCGTAAGTTGAGTGTATCGTTGCAGCCCTAGTAGGCAGCAGTGGGTTAAGCTTTGCCCACGGCGCTGATGGCCTCTGCAGGCATGCAGCCACTGGCACTACTGTAAATCACTGGCTGAAGAACACGCTTCCGCTGCCCTCCCTGCCACCCGCATTCCCAGCACCCCCCAGTCCTTCAAACACGCACAGATATACACACTCATGCTCTCGTTCTCGCTCTTACGATCTCTCTCTCTCTCGCTCTTTGTCTGTCTCACTCAATCTCTCTCTCTCTCTCTCTCTCGCTCTCTCTCTCTCTCTCTCTCTCTCTCTCTCTCTCTCTCTCTCTCTCTCTCTCTCTCTCTCTCTCTCTCACTCTCTCTCTCCATTTTCCCTCTCTCTCTCTCTCTCTCTCTCTCTCTCTCTTTCCCTCTCTCTCTCTCTCTCTCTCTCTCTCTCTCTCTCTCTCTCTCTCTCTCTCTCCATTTTCCCTCTCTCTTTCAAACACGCACGTAAGTCATGCTCTCGTTTTTGCTCGTGTGATCTCTCTCTCTCGCTCTCTTGCGCTCTCTCTCTGTCTGTCTGTCTCACTCGCTCTCTCTCCATTTCCCTGTCTCTTTCCCTCTCTTTGTTTTTCTCTCACTCTACATTTCTCTATCTGTACATCCCCTCTCTTCATCTCCCACTCCATACATTCTCTCTCTCTCTCTCTCTCTCTCTCTCTCTGTCTCTCTCTCTCTCTCTCTTTCTCTCTCTCTCTCTTTCTCTCTCTCTCTCTCTCTCTCTCTCTCTCTCTCTCTCTCTCTCTCTCTCTCTCTCTCTCAATTTTGTCTGTCGTTTACACACTCACGCTTAAATGTTTTCCTCTCATTCCATCCCCACACGCGTACAGACTCTTTGGCTATCTCTCATTTTACTCCTCACACTCTTTTGTCTTTTGACCACATGTCGCACACACACGCGCACGCACACACACGCGCACGCACACGCACACGCACACGCACGCACACACACACACACACACTACACACTACTTTACAGTCACACAAGCACGCACGTGTATGCACACGCACATCGCCAGCGAGCAAGGGGAATAGAGGTCAGGTTACAGTGTGTGAGGCCACTGCTCTCTGCACTCTGTGCTCCCCCAGTGCAGTGCAGTGCAGTCAGGGCTACTCCGTCTCCGGTCAC
>NC_085862.1:30746994-30761994 GCF_034702125.1 Engraulis encrasicolus | reverse complement strand
CACACACATCTACACTGATTACCAGCCCTTCCATGTACTAGACAAACACACACACACACGCACACAGCACGAGTACCAGCCCCGGCAGGTCAGATGGACTGCCTGGACATGTGCAGAGAGATACGGTACACGGCACACACACAAACATGCATTCCACCTAAGAAAAATATCAACTTGTATGCCAAGTACCAGCCCATGCAGGTCAAGAACACACACAAACACGCACACCCAAAAAAACATGCATTTGTATGCCATGTGATTCAGGGATTCTCTGGGGGGTGGCATGGAATTTAGAGGTAACGTCATGACACACACACACACACACACACACACACACACACACACACACACACACACACACACACACACACACACACACACACACACACACACACACACACCTTTTCTCCGCTGTATTAATCTGCTGTTCCTCATCTCCTCCATCTCTTCATCTTTCCTCCAGATCCGCTATTTCACTCTCCACAGCACAAAGTACTACTGGAGTGACACGGCCCAGAACTTCGTAGTGTTCACGTAAGTGTTGCATAACAAGTCATTAGTGCCTACAGAGATCCCAGTGAGGTTGCCCAGTAGCACAGGGCAAATACCATCGAAGCGCACGAGCAATTGATGTTAATCAGGGCTGTAACGATGTTGTATCAAACCGATAAACGCAATTCTCACAATACTGCATCGCAGTGCAAGAAGGCAGTATCGTGATAAGCCCTTTCAAAGTTCTGTTACCCTTCTGGCCAGAAAACAACCACATATGTGATGGTGCTTCAAAACATCATTATTATTTAAAAAAAAAACAGTATTAGTAGCCTCTTGTGACCGGTTCTACCTGTAAACGATCATAGTTTTTATTAATGAGATAGGAACGGAATCGTGAGCTAATGTTTATGTAAATGGTCCACTGACAGTGGGTGTGTCACTTCAGCCCAAAGTAAATGAATGAAGGAATTAAGGAAACAATTTCATTCAATGAATTGCCGTTCTGTCTGCGCTGTGTGTCCCTTCTCCCCCCCTGTAGTGGCCTGGAGGATCTGGAGGTGTCATGCTCCGCCGTCCACTCGAAACACAGCACAGGCCTCTCCAGGAACCAGCAGGAGTACAGGTAGAGTGGACACACAAGCACGCACACACACGCTCACAGACAAACGTGCACACACTGTGCCTGGTCACATAGACAGACACATACAAAGTCTGTGCGTAGTCGGGTATATACGCAGAATGTTCAGGCCAGTACTCTCTGTACGGTACAACATGCATCTGACCAAACCTCCCCTCACTTCCCCTCATGCAAGTAGATAAGAAGCAAACAAAGCGATGAATTGATGTCTTTCTTGAGTCTTGTGGCTTTCGGAATAGAACACGCTGTCATGTCACGACTGCTAAATTTGTTACTTTCTGTGTTCCGGCTGTTCAAACAGGAGATTATTCTTCGGAGTGAATGAAATTGCAGTGAAAGTGCCTTCCGTCTTCAAGCTGCTAATTAAGGAGGTAGGTGATAAGGAGAGAAAGTGTGTGTCTGTGTGTGCGTGTCTGTGTGTGTGCGTGCGTGCATGCATGCTTTTGTGTCTGTTGTACGTGTGTGGGTGTGTATGTTCCTGTCTGTCTTTCTGGCCGTCTGCCGCTGTGGGTGCTGGTGTGTATGGGGATGTCTGTCTCTCTCTGTGTGTCAGTAACTATACGTGTCTGTCTGTCTGTCTGTCTGTCTGTCTGTCTGTCTGTCTGTCTGTCTGTACGTGTCCTCTGTCCTGCTCTTCACCTGAAATGCCTTTGCAGCAAGCGCATCATGTTACGCTCCTCATAGCCTTGCCGTCTTCCACAGCCGGCCCAAGATAATGATTGGCCCATTAATTATTCATCTGCCTGCAGACGTGATTGAGGCACGCTTGCAGGATGGGATGTAAAAAAATTCCCTCTACTTGTTCTGCCTCTCCTCAGTACTGTCTAAATCGGTCTCAACTTGCTGTCATTTTTTATCCCTCAAAACGGGTTTTATCCTTCAAAATTGGGTTTTCACTTCACAAATGCGCCGTGTCAGACCTGGTGTCTTTCTATCAGTGTGTGAAGTGAACCAACCGTACTTACTATGTCAACTTCACGAATGCTTAACTAAACACTCTGAATTTGTGGACTTGCTTTCTCTCTCGCATGTTTCTATCACACTGCTAATGTACACTGTGTATTTACCTCTCTGCCATTTCTCATTTCATTCTCTCTGTCTCTGTCTCTGTCTCTGTCTCTTTCTCCGTCTCTCTCTCTCTCTCTCTCTCTCTCTCTCTCTCTCTCTCTCTCTCTCTCTCTCTCTCTCTCTCTCTCCCTCTCTGTCTTCCCCCACACCTCTCTCTCTCTCTCCCTCTCTCCAGGTCCTCAACCCCTTCTACATATTCCAGCTCTTCAGTGTGATCCTGTGGAGTGCGGATGAGTACTACTACTATGCGGCGGCCATTGTCTTCATGTCCGTCGTCTCCATAGCTACCTCCCTCTACACCATCAAAAAGGTTAGCGCACGCACACACACACGCTCGCATGCATGAACACACACACGCACGCATGCATGCACACACACTCCATAGCTAGCTACCTCCCTCTACACCATCAGAAAGGTTAGTGCGTGCACACACATACACACACACACAGACACACGCACGCACACACACACACACACACACACACACACTGCATAGCTAGCTACCTCCCTCTAGACCATGAGAAATGCACATACAAAACCCACACACTCAAACACCCATATACACCCTCACAGACCCACACACACACTCACAGACCAACACAGACACTCACATACACGCTCACCCACATATACACTTCCAGACCCACACATACACACTTGCAGACCCACATTCATACTTGTATACACAGTCACCCACATATACACCCACAGACCCATATACACAAACTCAAAAGCACACACACACACACACACACACACACACACACACACACACACACACACACACACACACACACACACACACACACACACACACACACACACACACACACACACACACACACACACACACACACACTCCCAGTCCCCCCACATTCTCGCGCAGTCAGACACATATTTCAGACACGGGCCTAAGAGTGCCCCTCTGCACTAAGCTCCCACATCAAACGTGGGGAGGACCCGTCTAATCCAGGCCCATTCACTCCACGCACGGGCCCATCTCTGCATGGTCTGCTGGCCAGGGTGAGCGTGGGGACACTGGGGGCCCGGAGGGCAGGCAGACGGGGAGAGGCCTCCGCCGCTGTACCAGGAGGGGACAATGGGGACCGAATATCTAAATATGTCTCTGCACTAGGGAAACTTCGGACCAGACTGCACCCGGTCCAAGATAAACTCTCGGAACAGTGGATTAGTTTAAAAAGTCCTGAATATCAAACGGTCCAGAAATATACGGCGGATTAGTTCTGTGCTAAATTAAACTGTTATGTATTGTTTTGTCTACAACAGCGACAGAAAGAACAGAATATTGTTGGAAAACTTTTAATAAGTCATACATGACACATTCACATACTCTATTGCTTGAACTACTTATCATATAGGGAAAAGTAAGGGCTTGAATTACTTATAGATTCTTGAGACTACTTTTCCAGTCTCAAAACATCTGACTTGTTATAGTAGTATACAAAAAGTCTATACAGTAAAGAATGGCCAACGTAGCAGCAGTGTATCGTCATGTATCGGTACATAAAGCCTGCGCTCCTCGTCTCTAAGTCAGCATCATTTTAAAGGCAAGGGAATTCAAGAGAGACCACCAACAGTTCAGAGAACTGCTACACTGTACCCTCAGAAATAAACAAATAACAAAAGCAATGAATAAGTGCATCGTTGCTTTCCTTAAAAAAAAAAAAGTGATTAGCAACAACAACAACAACAGCGTCCCCTTGAGAGATTGGTTAGCGAAGCAGTGGGAACCCTGTTTGTAGAGGTGCCAGCTCCTGTAAGGGTACAGTAACCTTCACAGCAGTGGCAGCGGCACCAGCGGCAACACCCGCAGTAGAGAGAGAGAGAGAGGGAGAGGGAGAGAGGGAGAGAGGGAGAGAGAGAGAGAGAGAGAGAGAGAGAGAGAGAGAGAGAGAGAGAGAGAGAGAGAGAGAGAGAGAGGAGAGAGAGAGAGAGAGAGAGAGGAGAGAGAGAGAGAGAGAGAGAGAGAGAGAGAGAGAGAGAGAGAGAGAGAGAGAGAGAGAGACTGTGTGAGAGAGAGAGAGAGAGAGAGAGAGAGAGAGAGAGACTGTGTGAGAGAGAGAGACTGTGAGGGAGAGAGAGATCGCACCCCAATACCGAATTCACGTAGTCAGGAGAGAGCAGCACTATCCTCTTGCGTCTGCATCGCATCACAGGCCTGGCTGCCTGGCCCCAGTCAATGCTTCTGCTGCATAAGCCTTTTTGCCATCCACACACACACACACACACACACTTGAGCTCCGCACCGCACCGCACCAAACCGGAATGGCGAAGCTGCTGATGCGGTTGCGAGAAGAGCAGAGCAGGGGTGCATTTCACGAAAGCGTAGTTGTTAGCAGTTAGCAACTTGGGTAGTTGCCAATGGGAAATTGCATAGCAACCAACAAAGTAGCTACCGTAGTTAGCAACTACACTTTCGAGAAATGCACCCCAGAGCAGGGAGAGAGGGGGCGAGAGAGCCAGGGAAGGTTCTGCTGATCTCCTGCACTTACTGAGGCGACCCAAAGTGCCTCTGCTGCTGCCACTGCTGCTGCTGGTTTTACTGGACCTCAGCTGGCAGTGAAACACCCTACAGCAAAAGGCCTCATAAAGCCGGTTAGAATCACTAAAGTAGTTTAAATCTTTCCTTATACCGCTCACATTTGGTATTTCTTTAGGATGCACCGCATTGCACAATGGTCATTTTTCAATTTCAATTTCGTAATCTCAATTTCCACGTAATTTCAATGTCCTTGTATGACCTGTGCATGAAGAAACTGCAAATAAAAGCTGGCTTGACTTGCCTTTTCTCCAGCATGGGCAGATTTCAATGTGGCCATGTGTTTTATAATTTAGTGTTTTGAATTCTTGTTCATTTTTTTCTACCTTTTTTTTCCTGCAGCAATACGTCATGCTTCATGACATGGTGGCAGCTCACAGTATTGTCCGAGTTTCTGTCATCAGAGCCAATAACGGTAAGAGGCTTCATCAGGGATCAAGTCCAGCTGTCTGGGCTTCCCCGAGAACCCCTTTGGTCTCTCTCTCTCTCTCTCTCTCTCTCTCTCTCTCTCTCTCTCTCTCTCTCTCTCTCTCTCTCTCTCTCTCTCTCTCTCTCTCTCTCTCTCTCTCTCTCTCTCCCCGTCTTAACCTTGACCTTCTCCCCAAGAGAGTGCTCCTCACCCTCCTCAGTGGAGCAATAGTGTCACACACGAAGTGTTCAGAGAGCAGTGTGTGATATTATGGAGGGGGACCAGTGCACTCAGGACTGTATCTGCCTGGAGAACAACACTGTGGCGAGCGATGGTGGCATGGCATGGCATTCTCCCTCGGGTCCTTTGAGGTTTCTAATTGTGTGTGGGTGTGTGTGGATCGGCTTTGTAGGGTGGTGGTGTGTGCCCTACCATCTGCCTGTGCGTGCAAATGAGAAAAAGAGGGAATACTTGTATTAGAGGGAGGTACACTAGTATTGTGGGGCAGAGAGAGAGAGGGAGATGTAGAGAGAGAGAGAGAGAGAGAGAGAGAGAGAGAGAGAGAGAGAGAGAGAGAGAGAGAGAGATATAGAGAGAGAGAGAGAGAGAGAGAGAGAGAGAGAGAGAGAGAGAGAGAGAGAGAGAGAGAGAGAGAGAGAGAGAGGGAGATGTAGAGAGACAGAGAAAGAGAGAGAGAGAGAGAGAGAGAGAGAGAGAATGTGCTGGAGGGTGTCTGGTGCAGTGGCCTCTGCTGGCAGTGACTCAGCAGAGAGGGGGGGGGGTGGTGGGTGGTAGTGTGTCTCCCTCCCTGGCCATGGGAGTGTGAGTAATGTGGGGCTGCTTAGCCAGAAAGGGGGACAAGGCGATGAGAGGGGAGGGGAGGGGTGGTGGCGTGTATGTGTATGTTATACCAGTCTGCTGCTTTGATCTCATACTTCTACCGTCCCTGTCCGTTCTCCGGCACTGGCCGTTGCTGTGGAACTCTGGCTTTTCTCTTCCCTACCCTGTTTACCTCTCTTCTGTCTACCTCTGTCCCCTTTTCCTCCCGTCTCAGCTTTCCTCACTACTTTTTTCTGTTGCTCACTTTTAAATACACGTCTACTGGTTTACTCCATTTCTCCCCTTCTGTGTTCATCTGTTCACCTTTCACCTCACTATTACCATATACCCTCTCCTTTGCATGTATACGTGTATTCGCTTTTCATCACCCCGTCTCCTGACCTGTCTGTCATTGCTAACCCCCTCTTCTCTTTCCCATCTCCAATTTCTCTCCGTATCTGTTGCTTTTTGCTCTCTCTTTCCTCTTATCTCTGGACATGTCTTTTATTGCCTATTTGCTCCCATTTGGTCGTCGTCCTCCTCTCCTCTCCTGGTCTTGTCCTGTCGTGTGTTCTTATGCGTTTGTTTTTGTTACGCCCATTGAACTGCCTCTGTGGATGAAAGGTGCTAGGGGTCATTGACGTCGTTTTCAGAAGCTGACGTCAGGTGTGGGGCCCCCACAGCTAATATCACTATTGTGTGATGTTTGGACAGTCATTAATTGTGCAACATTGTGTGAATCGTGGCTGAACTGCCTGACTTCTGCTGCTTAAAAACGTCAATGACATGAAAATAAGCTTACCTTGCCTTGTCCTGCCTGTAGAAATCGAGGAGGCCATGTCGACTGACCTGGTCCCTGGCGACGTCATGGTTATCCCCAGCAACGGTACCATCATGCCCTGCGACGCAGTGTTGGTCAGCGGAACCTGCATCGTCAACGAGAGCATGCTCACAGGTGAGGTTAGGGGCGGGGCTCTGAGCCTGGCTCCTGCCAGACACGGCGTTATAAGTTTGCTATTATTAGAATGGCAATGACCAAGTCGTAGTGCATTACTAAATGCCCTGTGTTATGTCATAGTATGGTAGTAGAGTAAAGTAGAGAGTAAAAGGTAGAGTAATTTATTTGTTACATACAACCCTAGCCTCAGGCTAGCGTGCAGTGAAATGACATAGGTAACTCCATATGTGCAGAAAAATATAAATTAAATAAATTTATCATACATCATAAAATATAAGTATGCTTGACTATGGTACTTGATTTCTTAATTTATGACTATTACAGTGCGTCACTGGAGATATGGCGTGCATTAAGGGGCTACGATAAAATGCTAACAAAGAACACTCCTGACACTATGAGTTGATGAGTAGCTCTGTGGGATTTCTCAGATCAGAGAAGAACAGGGTTAAGTACAGAAGCATGGTGGGCTGTTCCATTTAAAGATAATACTTCCTCTTTCCATCTAAATAGCGTTAATGAATAAAAAGAAAGATTAATTTAGTGTCCTCAATTGACATTTTAGAAATCCCCACATGCATTGGTGGGAGGTCTTCTGTAGGCCAAGTGTAACTGAGTTCATCAAGAAATCCCGAACATGCTTTTGAAATGGCATATTAGAGTGGCTTCCTCCCCTTGTGAAAACCTTTATGTAGGTCATGGCCTTTGATAAGTGTTTCAGTTTTGTAAGTGTCCCCCCGCACTTTGAGTATTTGTTACAATAGACTTAAATACACAGTACTTCTGTAACAATTTTGATCCCCTTTTCAGTGCAGGAGTCAACACACAGTAAGCATTATGCGTTAATTTTACAGGGCCCAGTCTTGGGCCAGGATCCGGGCCTACCTTAGCAGAGCATGTGTTTCGGTAAGGGCGATGAAACTTGTGAATCACTTGCGGAAAACAGTTATGATCTTCAAAATCAGAAAGAATGTGTTCATACAAGTCTTGGGCTGGCACACACACAATTTAATAGATTTACATGTTGCCGTTATGGGCACTCATTTAACATGTGAAGCAGCATAGCCTTGGGTTAAAAATAGTCTCCATTTACCTTGATTTTATGAAGCAATTACCGCTGCCATCAAGCTCTGTAATGAAGTTATTGCCAGCAGGCTGGATGCAGAGCTGGCCGCTGACTGCCCTGAGGGTCATTTCAGTCATTAGGTCATTAGTGTGGTGAGGACTTGTATGGCAACTGATGTTGCATATCAATGTGAAGTCCTCCTCTTGAGGTATGCCTCGTATAGCAGTGACATAGCAAATCAAAAGAACGACAACAACATGAGATTGGACTATAATGGGGTGTTAAAATGTTCTGGGTGTATATTGGATCAGCCTGGTTTTACCGTACCACAGTTAGTTTCCTGCAGAGATGCTGGACCTGCTGTAATGCTCTACCGTACAAAGGCAAAGAGCAGTAACTACGCCAGCGTTGAAACTTAGGGGAAAATGCCATCAACGCTTCTGTGAATTAGGTTGGCTATTATTTTATTATTATTATTATTATAATAATTATTATTATTGCAAATTTGACATCGCAGTATCTCTATAACGGGACACATTTGGACCATGAGCCTTTGTCACAAGATATAGTTGTAATGAAGTGTAATGAAGACCATTTTCCGTCAAAAACATACAATTTTGGAAAAAAAGATGTAACTACTACACTTTGCCTTTGTAGGGCAGTGCTGATTACAGGTGGGAGGACTGAACTCTGTTGAAGTTTGAAGTCAGTCCAGAAGACCAGGGCCCGGTTGCACAAGTTTTCTCCCTTAAGTGTGACCCTTAAGGGCTCATTTTCCCTTAAAGGGGTGTGCCACTATTTTGGTGCTTAATACAGTTAAAAACGTTTGCCAGGGTTTATAAAGGTGGTAAAGTGACTTATTTTTCATGTAAGCCGTTGTCTTGCTTTAAGACAAGTTAAAAGAGGGAGCATGTCGCTAAGCTAATGAAAGTCAATGGATCCGTGTAGCATGCTACATGCTACAGTGATCCATTGACTTTCACTAGCTTAGCTACATACTCCCCCCAAAGAAGGTGGATCTAACAAGAAGCGTAATTTTGTTTCTTTTCCGGTATCCACTTTATGTCGGGTGCGCAAACACCTCAAAAAGAGAAGAAGAAGTAGGGGACAACGCCCCCTTAGGAGACCCAACTTGAGCACACGCTTTTGCATTGAGTGGGCGTGTTTTGCGTTATCTTGGTTTGATTCAGTATTTTTGCTCCCTCTTTTAACTTGTTTTAAAGCAAGACAACGCTTAACATGAAAAATAAGACACTTTACCACCTTTATAAACCCCGCACAACGATTTTAACTGTATTAAGCCCCAAAATAGTGGCATACCCCTTTAAGTAAAGGATCTACTTAAGGGTGTTGCACAGAATGCATTAATGTGCTTTGTGCAACCGGGCCCAGCCCCCAGACACGGTAGCATGCAGGGAAATTGAGCAGAAGCTTACGGATGGCAGGCTAATACCGGACAGGGATTAAACGCTGCTACTCAAATCAGACCCATGAACCGAGAATGTGAACGCTGCAAAAAGGTTTTCAAGTTGCAAAGGTTTGTTTTAAAGTGTTTTATTATTGTAAAAAGTAATGCAGTGCATCAGTTAAAAACAGTTTTTCTTAGTACTTTAAATCTCCAAATTTGGTCTCCAAAGAGGCACCAGCAGAGGCCTATGGCGGCAATCCAACGTTGCTATTCTTTACTATATTTAAACTCTCCACCCATGGGAATGTGGCCCAGTCTTGCTAAAAGACTTTACGTTCCCCTCAAGGGATTAAAAATATGCAGCCGTTTGGTGCTGATAAAGCATTGTCAGCTTTCTTACATTTTTTAGAGAGATGTAAAAGCACCGTCATCTTCATTGTTGTCTTAATTCCAGCGCTCTTCTCATCTTTGACCATTGGATACTAAGATTATCCAAGAGTATCCAAAGTATCCATGCAGTAGAGTGACTTGATATTTTTAAGTGGAGTCAAAAAGTGGAATGCAACAGACTAGAAAGCCTGTATTGTCCTAATGCACAGCACAATGAAATTAAAAGACTCTCTTCAAGGTACACACAGCACAATACATAAAAGTATTATGAATATACTAATCAAATCAAGTACAAACTACATATATACAAGTACAAACTTCAAACTTCATAGCCACTTGTCTTGTCAAGGTACACGCAAGGTACACGCAAGGTGCACAAGACATAAAAGTATGATGAATGTAAAATAAAAAATCCCATCAAACTACATAGCAACTTCTGCTGAACTGTGTGTCACCATCTTACCTGTCTGTGTCCCCAGGTGAGAGCGTGCCGGTCACCAAGACCAACCTGCCCAACCCGCGGCAGGGTGACAGAGGGGCGGGCGATGAAGCTGACTCAGTGTTCTGCACGGAGGAGCACAAGAGACACACGCTCTTCTGTGGCACCCACGTCATCCAGACGCGCTTCTACTCCGGCGAGCTGGTGAAGGCTGTGGTGGTCCGCACTGGTGAGGGATGCATGCACACACACACACACACACACTCACACTCACACTCACACTCACACTCACACTCACACTCACACTCACACACACACACGGACACACACGGACACACACACGGACACACACACGGACACACACACGGACACACACACACGGACACACACACGGACACACACACGGACACACACACGGACACGGACACGGACACACACGGACACACACCCTTAAGACACTACACACCAGTCCACACCGGTGAGACACACACACACACACACACACACACACACACACACACACACACACACACACACACACACACACACACACACACACACACACACACCCATACATGTGCATTTAATGTTTGATCAGTTGAGTTCACATGCGACAAATGAGTGCATTTGGTGGCAAAATGTAGTAACAAGACAAGACTTTTAACCCATAAGGCCTTTTGCAAGGATATTTACCATGTAGGTTGAGCTTTTGTTAGCCTGGGTCTGGTGCTGTTCTAACTTTCTACGCACAGTATTGTATTTGCATGGTGATGCACAGTAGTCCCTCATTCTAAGATGTAGGGATGGCGAAAATTTAAAAAACTCTTAACCGTCTACTGAGACTCATTAACCGGTGGTTAACCGGTTATCTTAAATGTATACAACGTTCGCGTGCCTGATCTGCACAACACTGATTTTTATTTCATTTTATTTTTCACATAAGCCTTTTTTTTGCTGCGCAAACAGGACCTGCCATGTCCAGTCACTGTTGCCAGATTGAAAATGCTGAATTATCGTACTAAAACCTCAAAATTGTCTTTTTGGGAGGAAATTATTATTATAATTATTACAACCGGTTAACCGGTGGCAGAAAATTTTAACCGGTTAAAGTTGATCCGGTCGACTATCGGTTAAATGGTTACGGGTTAACATCCCTAATAAGATGTTGTTGGTAATGTTGGTTGGCTACAGGTCTAAGTGTAGGTTTAAACCTGCACATCCAAGCGTCTGACCTGGCTGCAGGACAAACTAATGACCGGATAAAAAAAAGAAAAATGTCCGCTTGAGCCAGGATTTTCTGCTCCCACGTGTTTTATTTTTCTGTGACGTTTCGGGTTGAAGCCTTTCTTCAGATGTCTTTTTTTCTCTTTTTATCTGGCTACATTTCTCACACACTGTGTTTGGTTCGGTTTCCTTGGTGATATTGGGCAACACCATTTCCCACAACCAGCACTTTGATAAACGGCAGGCAAGATTTCACAATAATCCCATACGGAAATTCAGAGGAAATCGTGGTGAGGTTGCTCAAGTTGCTCAAGAAGTTGTGCATCATCACCTGTGTGTGTGTGTCTTTGTGTCTGCTGTGTGTGCGTGTGCGTGTGCGTGTGTGTCTGTGTCTGTGTGTCTGTGTGTGCGCGTGCGTGTGCGCGTGTGTGCGTGTGTGTGTGTAGTGCATGCACGTGCGTACGCAATATTGAAATGGTACTGGTCTGTGTTTTCTATGCAACAAAGCTTCAGTTGAACAGAAGAGTATGGTGTGTTGTGTTGAATGACTGGTGAGGGTGTGTGTACTGGTAGGAGAGCAGCAGCAGTGTGCTCTGCTCCCCAGTCATTCTGGGAAGCCCAGCTGGTGTTTGTGTGCTCTCTCTCCACGTAGTGATCACATTAGCTTCAGACCATCTGGTTACGGGAGGATACACCCGTACTGGCCTGAATGGCCCCCTTTGTGTCGTCTGTGTGTGTGTTGTTTGCTTCGTGCCGCGTTGGGATGTTTGTGAGCATGTTCTGTTGCATTCAGTGGTTTCTGGGATTTGTGCAGAGAGGAGGAGTCTCCTGTAACGAGCTGAATAGACCAATGATGATGCGATTGAATTCGTGTGTTTTTGTTGTTTTCTTTCGAAGAATATGGTAGTGTCCATGTGGGACCTTTTCAAGGGCTGCAGTCCTTATCTGTCCAACAGAGTTGAAGTGAACATTAAACTATTGAATTTAAGGTATTTTGTATAAATTAAGTATAGTTGTGATTTACTTTGAGACTAAAAGAAACGCAGGCCTTCATTTTGTCTCACTGCCATGTTGATGAAGTGTAGTAATATTGTTACTCCACCCCACCCCCATCTCTCTCTCCCTCCCCTTTCCCACCCTTCCACCCTGACCAGGACTCAAAATTAACTTTTTTTATCCCCAGCCAAAATCTTAGCAAGAGTGATATAGTCAAGGTCAGAGCTCTAAATTAACACTTGCCAACTAGTTAAGTTACTCACCCAGTACCCTATATCTCTCTCTCTCTCTGCCTTGGTATCCTTTCTGCAGGTTTAAGTTATTCACAGAGCCTTCTCTCTCTCTCTCTCTCTCTCTCTCTCTCTCTCTCTCCCCCCCTTGGTCTCCCCCTCTCTGCAGGTTTCGGCACAGCCAAGGGGCAGCTGGTGCGTTCCATCCTCTACCCCAAGCCCACGGACTTCAAGCTGTACCGCGATGCCTACCTCTTCCTGCTCTGCCTGGTGGCCGTGGCTGGCATCGGATTCATCTACTCCATCGCCCTCAGCATCATCAACAAGGTGACCACCCTGATATACTGTACTGTATAACCATGATAATCGATACGCACAGTATTATAAACATGGTGGCCACGCTATATATGGCCATGACAGTCGTCAATACGCACAGTATTATAAATGTTTTATAAGCAAGGTGACCACGCTATATATGACCATTATAATCAATATGCACAGTATTGTAAATGTTTTATAAGCAAGGTGACCACGCTATATATGACCATGACAGTCATCAATATGCACAGTATTATAAATGTTTTATAAGCAAGGTGACCACGCTATATATGACCATGACAGTCATCAATATGCACAGTATTATAAATGTTTTATAAACAAGGTGGCCACGCTCAGTATGACCATTATAATCAATATGCAAAAGGTGACCACAGTCAATAGGACAATTGATATGTGCAGTATTCTAAACAAGGTGATCACCATGCTGTATACAGTATGACCATGATAATCAATATGCACAGTGTTGTATACAAGGTGACCACGGTCAATAGGACAATCAATATGCACAGTATTATTAATAGGGTGACCACCATGCTACATATGACCATGATACCGGTAAATAAAATATACACAGTATAATATACAAGGTGACCACAGTCAATATGGACTCACTAGGTTGCTGCACATATGGCAAACGTGTCACTATCCTAGGATGGTCATTATCTTCTCTTTTAGGGATACTGCACAATGTATTGCAAACATGTCGATATCAATATGATCAATATCCTCTTAGTTAGTCCTGCTGCTGCACAATGTATTGCAAACATGTCGATATCCCAATATGGTCAGAATGCACTCACTAGTGCTACTGCTGCATAAATGGCAAGCATATCAATATCTGCACAATGTTTTGCAAATATCTCAGTATCAAAGTACACAATTTTGGGATATTGATTTATTTGTTTGGTAGGGCTTTGTTATTTGTATGGTAGATGATCTTTTGAAGATGCTTAAATAGAAGATACTTTTTTTGCTGTAGATATCGATGCATGCAGCATATTAGAGAGAGCCCTGCTGCCCTTTCCTTGTCCACACCCCACCCAGGCCTTTGCGGTGTGGACAACAATGAAAGACATCGATTGTACCATATCATCTGTCACATGCCCGAGTACCCTTGGTACTGTGTTTGAGCAGTGCACCATTTTTCCATTTCATACAAGGCCAAGGTGCACTAGTCACGTCTCCCTTCAGACAAGAAGCAAGACGTACTCTACGCCGCCGTTACAAACTCACTGAAATTGTTTTATTCCATGGGCAAAAAAGAAATGCTGAAATTGGACTACCAGTACTTTTTAAAGAAAATGCTGTCTTGATTTGTCAGCTCCTTAATGGCAGTTACTTTTATCGCCTCCCTAAAATGCACACACATGCACACTGTAGCAGGATGACCGGCGACGGAGTGGACAAGAGACAGTTTTCTTCCCAAAGGAAAAGCTTTTCTTTTATTTTTCTTCTTTTTCAAATTTTCTTAAAAGTGCATTTTTACAGGGCTTCCAAAATGAGCAAAACAAAGGTGAGCAAAAGTCTCATGGCAAGCGTGCCAGACTACAGCATAACAGCTTCTGAGCCACTACTTCCATTCAGTTCTGAGACACAACTGTCTCCTATGCTGCTCCCCCCACACTGAGGCTCTGAGCCATTATCAAACAAACAGCCCCTCCCCTCAGGTAAGACCATTCAGCAAAATAAATCAATCAACTCGATAACAATACTTGAAGCCCAAAATAACAAACCAAAGAAATACAAACAAAATACATTTACAACCAAAATCATTTTCTTTAGCCGAAAATCCTTTCTATGCATAATAAAATACATTTCAAACAATCCCTGTTAAAACTCCCCCGTTAAAAATGGTTTGCCCCGCTGAACTGTGGGCAACCCACTATAAATGCACAGTGGAACATTCCCTCTGGTTCTCTCAATAAGGAAGTGACTGCTGCTGGTAAGTTGGTGATGAACTGAATC
>NC_085862.1:30616994-30741994 GCF_034702125.1 Engraulis encrasicolus | reverse complement strand
ACCAAACCCTTCAATCCCTTCACATCTTCACATTAATGCAACAATGAACGTTCAGCCATGGCTGTTCACTTTAACATGGCTATTTCTTCCATGTTAATTAACTGATTGATTCGTTCGTTTAAGAGCTTCCACTAACCGCGTCTTTGTGCGAGCAACTACTGTAGACTGCTACTGTAGCAACAACTACTTTCTTCCTCAGCAGTAGGGCAGGATTGTAAATAATGAAGTAAAGGTTTTTGTTAGCAGTTATATTACAGAAGGGAACAGTTTGATATGAATGTAGTATATTGATCAGATATAGCTTTTTTAATTAGTTTGTCATATTCTCAGCAACATTTATCAGTGGTATACATAGTCAGGCAAGCCTTGTTGTCCTTCTGTGGTCATGCGTTGTAGTGGAGCATTTGGACATCTGATACAGTGTTGCCAGATAGGAAATGCTATTGTACCAAAACGTCAAAATGATCGTTTTTGTGGCTTTTTTTGGGAGGAAATTAGCATACACAAACCAAATGGTGGTTTTAGGCAACTGAATGTACTGAACTGAATAATTATCACAATAATTATAGCAACTCTGATCTGCATGGACCTCCTCTGCAAATGGGGCATCTCTAGTGGTTTTCCAAAAGAGCGTTTGTGTGTTCTGATGTGAACTTTTGTGCATGTGCAGCAGTGCTGTATGGCCTTCTGTTGGTGCAGGGCAGGAGCCGTGTTCTATATCCTGCAGTAGCAATCTGTGAGGTTTGTGCCTGTGGCTGTATATAGGATTCAAATCACTGGGAGGCAGACACATCCCTCTCATTTTGGTTTTGTGTGTGTGTGTGTGTGCGCGCGCGAGAGAGAGAGAGAGAGAGAGAGAGAGAGAGAGAGAGAGAGAGAGAGAGAGAGAGAGAGAGAGAGAGAGAGAGAGAGAGAGAGAGAGAGAGAGAGAGAGAGAGAGAGAGAGAGAGAGAGAGAGAGAGAGAGAGAGAGAGAGAGAGAGAGAGAGAGAGAGAGAGAGAGAGAGAGAGAGAGAGAGAGAGAGAGAGAGAGAGAGAGAGAGAGAGAGAGAGAGAGAGAGAGAGAGAGAGAGAGAGAGAGAGAGAGAGAGAGAGAGAGAGAGTTGAGTGTGTACGTGCATACATACACATACTGTACAAATCTCTGCTGATCTGTGCTGTGCTCTGTGCATGCATACATCGTATGTTAACCCATTGACGTCTAAGACACCTACAAAAAAGGGTGCTGAATACCTGAGCCCTTTTTGAGAAAAGCTGCCCTCAGCCTATAAAAACCTAAATATCTCTGCTTCTGAAGCACGTAAAAATATGCAATAAGTTGCATTTAACCTCTTAGAAACTCATCTTTCATTAGAATGTGTTCATTCATTTCAAACAAACAGAGATTTTTAATAAAGCTGCCTCAGATCTCACGAGCCTGAATGTTGCGTAATGCAGCGCCAGGGCCAATGTTGCACAACGCAACATCAGGCATCAACGGGTTAAATACTTGATATCTCTGATCGTTTGTATATTTATTGGGTTCTCAATATGTGTGTCTGTTTGTGTGTTTCTGTGTCTCTGTGTCTGTGTGTGTTTGTGTCCGTCTGCCTGTCTGTCCACCTGTGTCCGTCTGTCTCAGATCCTGGAGGAGGCAACAGAGGAGGAGACGTCTCTCCATAACCGCATCATGCCCACGGTGGTGCGGCCGCCAAAGCAGCTCCTTCCTGAGCCCATCGTCTCCGAGCAGGATATGGTACAGCCGCCTCTAATGTCTGTCTAAACACTCCTGCACAAAATATGAAATGTTTTTATACATGCTGTAGGTTGAAAAACAGAATATGCGTTTTGTACTTAGGAAACCATGTTATGTCTAGATTTTCATGTCATATTTATTCCACCAGTGGTTGATATTGTGATCTGAAGTACTAACAACAGCAATCTATTTTAATGACATAACAAAAAGCGGACACGTCTGATTCGACTTAACCGACAGCAAAGACCACCAATCACTAACCCCTCTCTCTTACACACCACTGAGCTGATCTGCACCATCTAATGACTCTGTTTCTCACTCCTCACTCCCATCCCCCTCTGCAGGAGCTGTATGAGTTATCGGTGAGTTGAAACACAAGATGAGACAAATACACACACACACACACACACACACACACACACACACACACACACACACACACACACACACACACACACACACACACACACACACACACACACACACACACACACACACACACACACACACACACACACACACACACACACACTACATCATTCCCCCACCACACACACACACAAAGTGTTGTTGCACGAGTCCTGTTGTATACCAGTATTGACAGTAGCACGGACCTCTCTAACTCTCCAATGCCATCCCTTATACCCCTCACCCCCATTCACCATTTCTTATTGCAGGAGACGGGCTATGAGATTGGTATCGTGCGGCAGTTCCCCTTCTCCTCGGCACTCCAGCGGATGAGCGTGGTGACACGGACGCTGGGGGAGAAGCGCATGGATGCCTTCCTCAAGGGAGCCCCAGAGGTGGTGGCCAGCCTGTGCAAGAAGGACACAGGTAGGAGGACGCACTCATTAAATCATTTTTTAAAAATATTTTTTGGGGCGTTTTTAAGCTTTATTTGAGACAGGATAGTGACAGAGACACAGGAAACGAGTGGGGAAAGAGAGATGGGGAAGGACTAGCGAATGATCTGGGTCAGAATTGAACCCAGGTCGCCGGCATAGTAAAATAGTGCCCTACCGTTAGGCCAGGTAGGGTAGGGTAGGGCTGGGTATGATGCTCTCTACACGGCTGCTCTCTCCTGCTCTCCTACTTAATTAATGCAATGTTGTTAATTTAAGAAGTGTATATTTATTAAAGGCTGGTGGGCCGATGCCTTAGCCTGTTAGAATTTTGCTCTTACCAGATTGGCAATGGCGCACATTCCCGAGTTGCATGAACAAGTTTTTAATGTGACACGTGACCTGAGGAAGGCCGACAGGCTGAAACGTTGTCACACTAAAAACTTTTTTATGCAACTCGGGAGTGTGTGTCACTTCTCTCCTCCTGTAAGTGTTTTACTGGTTGCCAGCACCTCCTTTTCTGAGCGTTCTCCACTCACCAGACTGACGATGACCAAGTTGTAATGTGTTATTTAAGGCCTTACAAGACAAATAAGCATGTCATTATTTCTTGCCTATAGCTTAGTTCAGCCCTAATACCTTCAGTACTCTGAAAAGATGTGATTAGCTAATTGGCTTACAAATAAATCCAGATTGCCTACTCTGGCCATTATGAAATAATTTTGTTGTTTTTGTTGATGTTGTTGAGGTTGTTGATGTTGTTGTTATTTTGCTTCCCACAATGCAGTGCCTGAGGACTTTGGCGAGGTGCTGGAGGATTACACCAAGCAGGGTTTCAGGGTCATCGCCCTGGCTCACCGGCGCCTCGAGTCCAAACTGACCTGGCACAAAGTCCAAAACGTCAACCGGTACGTTTACAGACAGCGGTTTAGAGACTGATTCTTCACCCCCTCTGCCATCAGCCTTTAATTTAAAAAAAAAAAAAAAAACCTTTTCATGCCTCTATTTAAGGGAGGACAGTTTGAGAGTGTGACCGGAAACGAGTGGGGAGAGAGAGATGGGGAAGGATCGGCTAAAGACCTCGGGCTGGAATCTAACCCGGGTCGCCAGTATAGTGGTACAACGTCTTAGCTCATTGAGCCACCACGTCCCCTGCCATCTGACTCTGGAACTCTACATCAATGCTTTACTGCCCCCCCGTTACTCTTAATCTTCTCTTCAGTAACTCCCCTGAAGTCAATATTTGCTGCTCGTCACTGGCAGAACTCCATACCCCTATTTCTCAAAAGTTCAGAATAAGGGTTTATCCGGGATACTGAAGTCGGGAAAAGGTGTTTATACGTTCAAATACAAATTTGGGATGCTTAATATCCCGATCACATTCGGGATACTGAACTACATATAAACAAGCTCACTATTTGCTGCTTGTCACTGGCAGAACTGTCAGTGACTATGTTTCAATCTTTGAACTGTTCAGTGAACCTACTGTTCTGCCAGCAGCTGCCAACCCAGGAATGGCGCTGTCTGTCTGGGGCAGTGTGTAAGAGGGCTAAAGGTGGAGCAATCAAGGATCTTGGAAAAGCAGCTTAGCTGGGGTCATAATGAAACACTCAATACATGTCTGCTGTGTGTTGTTCGGGGATCACATTGAAGCCAATATGGATTTCATAATTCATTTATTTACAAACTTTCTGTTTGTCATCACCAAGTATGGCAGGACGGCTGCCTAAAACAACTGTATAAATGTCTACCGTCTATTGCAGAGATCACATGGAAACCTATATCGCATTCATAATGATACTAATAAATGAATGAATGAATTTATTTGCATACTTTCTGTTTAGTCATCACTACATATGGCAGTGCAGCTCGTCACCAACTGTCTACCTGTCTTGTGTGTGTGTGTGTGTGTTGTCCAGGGACCACATTGAAGCGAATATGGAGTTTCTTGGGCTGATCATCATGCAGAACAAACTGAAGCCAGAGACACCTGGGGTGCTGGAGGACCTCCGACGAGCCAACATCCGCACCGTCATGGTCACAGGTATGATGTTTGGGGAGCAACGGCTGCTGCAAGTCGTTTCACCCCTCCGCACACAGTGTGGTGCACTACATTTCCAACAGTTAGGAGTTGATTGTTTTCACCTCAGTGATCACTGATCAGTGAGCCTCTAGTAGAGAAAATGTTTACACATCCTGCCTCACTGAAGCCAGGTGCAGGACAAAAGCATAATCCATCAAGGAATTGGAATACGTTTTCACCACAACATCGCACACAAGAATTAGAACTCTGAGTGTTGAACACAGTGCCTTTTTTGTTCCGTCTTAGCCATATTTGGACCATAGTGATCCACCATGGAGTCCTGTTTGTTCAGCACCTTAGTGACATAGTGGGCATTATGACTCATTCATCCAGGTCATCATATAGTTTAGTAGTAGGATGTCTTTTTGTTGCTTTTTTGACCATTATGGGTGTCCTTGCTCAGTATTATTATTGTCAGCATATGCGAGCACTATCAAGTGGTAGCTTGTCCCACACATCAAGTAGGCTTTCAACAACGGCATCAGCAACAGCCTCACACCTCATGCCAGATCTTGCTCTCGGATCTGTCGGGACTTGAGTCATTGAGTCAACACAAAACGTCTGTTGATGTGGTGGGGAGGTTTTTTTTTTTTTTTGTCTGGCTTGGGCACGATGCAAGAATTCCCCCACCTGCCCTTTTTCATAAGCCTAAGCTCAGGGCACCGCCGGCTGGCATTTGAAAACAACAAAAGAAAGGCAGGGCAAGGGACACGTCCTCTAGCATTTCACCCTGGCCTACAGTTTGGAGCAGAAAATGTCAAGACCTTACATGCAGTGTGTGTGCGTGTGCGTGTGCATGGGTGTGTCCAATGTGTTCGCCAATTTAGATTTTGTAGAAAAGCATCTGCTAAACAACATGATGCCAGTTCATAATGTGATATTTTGAAAAGATTGACATTTTTATACAGTAATAGTAGTATGAGTAAAAGTAGGCATTCCAAAGGCCACTTATAAATCGGTTACCCAACAGACGGGTCACCCTCTACTGCCCACCTTCAAGGGCGGTGGAGAGGAATGGATGTTAGAGGGGGGGGTAAAGAAAAGAGGTGGAGACAAAAGAACGAAGGAAGGGTGCCTTGCTTGTTTTCCCCCTGCCGGCTCCACTCCGCTGCGCTCCGCTCCACTCCGCTAAAGGCTCAGCCAGGGCCCTTTAATTCCCCCTAGCATTTGCCAGGCATTCCTGGAATCCCGTTTTAATAAAGCGATTCAAGCAAGCGCTTGAAAGCTTTACCGTCAAAGAGCTCCAAAGTCCAGGAGCCCAGGAGAGTGCGCGGGAGAGAGAAAGAGAGCGAGAGACAGAGGGCTGGTGAGCTGCCTCGCCTCTTGCCATTGTTAAATGGAGTCACGCTCTCCGATTGAGTTTTGCCGCCCGCCACCGCCGCCACCACCTCCACTGCTGCCCCGCACACGCACCACTCAACCTGGCCAGTGTCATGCGGCCCATTGGGTCGGTGCCAAATGACTTACACAACGCAACTGGGCCTGAGAAAGAAGGCTGTGGAGAACCAAAGCATTCCTTCCTTGTCAGAGGTGGAGATCTCTGTAGTAGGTGAAATGTTACGACCTGCCACTTCCAGCCATTTTCTGAAACCGTTGACCAAACAAATGATCAGAACAATTGAAACGGCTAAAGGATGAACGAACCTGTTAAGGGCACAGGTGAACAGTGCTTACTTTCTAAAGGTGGTTTTTGTACCCATGAGGCTAGACAATGGAAGCTGGAACATTATAAGAGGTTGTTAAATAATCAGAGGTTGAAATTGCTAGGCTTTAAAAGTTAAGACATTCCATGTGTCCACTCTTACCTGTGCACTACATACGGTACAGGGGATTTTGTTCGTTGACCAATCTGTCAAGTGCTGAATTTTATACAGTAGGATCAGCTGTTTGAGGTTATGTGGACAAATATGACCATGTTGAATCCAAACTGTCCATCGATTTTCTATGCAAGTAGGTAGCTGATTGTTATAACAGAGCCAACAACCAATTTCAATTCACAACCATGTTACTGCACTATGTTGTGTAACTGTGCGTGGGAGCCTTTTAGACAAAGCCCACCTTTTTACTTCATGAAGTCAGGATCATCAGTGCCACTGTCCCTCTCCCTACTGTTTCTCACGCTTAACTCAAAACATTTATCTTTTCTTTTCTTTTTAAAAAAAATATTTTTTATCTGCGTTGCTCCATGTGTTTGCTTGTGCAGGTGACAACATGCTGACGGCCATATCGGTGGCGCGGGACTGCGGGATGATCCCGCCCGAGGACCGGGTCATCATCGCCGACGCGCTGCCCCCCAAGGACGGCCAGGCGGCCAAGATCAACTGGCGCTACGCCGACAACCCCACCAAGACCTCCTCTGTCAAGGCCACGCGGCTGGAGGTCAGTCAGCGCCCTCTGTTGGCCACGGCTGAGCATCGCAGCCATGCCGTTTCTGTCTTGCGATTGTACAACCCAGGGGTGCATTTCTCGAATCCATAGTTGCTAACTACGTTAGCTGCTTTTTTGTTTGCAATGCAATTTTGGTAACTACCCAAGTTGCTAACTGGCTAGCAGGTATGCTTTCGAGAAACACACCCTTGGGCTGGCTCTAAATTAGCTTTTTATCACCAGCCAAAAGGGCTAGTAGATTATCATATTGCTAGCCAAACGTGCACTCACCAATGGGTCAAAGTGGGTTGTAAGTTTTATATTCTACCAGCCAGACTGAATTTTCACCAGCATTTGGCCAATTTGCGGGTGTTAATTTAGAGCCCTGCGTATAACTACTTTAAGCTAGTGTAGCACTTTATAGTTGCACTTTATTTAAAGCTCCTTGTTGCTGTCTAATCTCAATCTCAACGATAAGATACATTGTAATTGTATGTCAAAATGTTATGACGCATTCATAAAAAAAAAACATATTGTGACGTTTCACTGCAACATGGACCAAAGTTTGTTTTACTCTGTGATTTATTTGACTGGCTAGTTATTCTAGTGCCGTAATGAATTCCCAAGAGAATGGGTGCTGGGTACTCTACTCTGAACTCCCTCTGCTGTCTGCTTGCTGCCACTGCAGGTGGTATTCAGTCTACCCCCACTACAGGCCTCTGAGGCTCCACCTGTTGTGTGTTTGTTACATGTGAACACATGAGGCCTGAAATTAGCATCATACTCCACCACACTGATCACCTCTTCCCTCAAACAGTCAAACACACTAATCTCGACGTGCGTGTGCGTGTGCGTGTGCGTGCGTCTGTATGCTTCTGTGAGTGTGCCTATGAGTGTACCGTATTCATGTTGTGCGTGTGTGTGTGTGTTTGTGTGTTTGTGACCTCAGCGTCTAGAAATGGCAGTGACGTTTGATGTGGGGAATGAATGAATATGTTTTGTTGCTCCAAAGTGGCCCAGAGAGCCCATGCTGCCTCCCTGCCTGAGAAAACAATGGACAGCTGAGAGAGACTACTGGGGACAGACACATGCGCACACACACACGCACAAACACACCACACAGCGAACACACACACACACACACACACACACACACACACACACACACACACACACACACACACACACACACACACACACTCATACCAAACACATACACACTCATACCAAACACATAAACACGTACATACACTTTCACACACGCACACGCACACACACACACACACACACACACACACACACACACACACACACACACACACACACACACACACAGACACACACACAGACACACACACACACACACACACAGACACACACACACACACACACACACACACACTTTCACAGGACACACACACACACATACACAAACACACTTTCACAGCACACACACACACACTTTCACAGACACAGGCGCACACACTTTCACGTACACACACACACACACACACACACACACACACACACACACACACACACACACACACACACACACACACACACACACACACACACACACACACACACCGTATCAGCTACCAGTAGCTCCCAGACCAAAGGAAACAGCAGCTAGTGTAGTGTAGCCTGACTCAACAGCCCTTTCTTTCCTTATGTAAATCCTGCTGCTCTACTGACGTTGGTTGGCAGTTTTACAATTTGGATAAGGTGAAAGAGACCTGCACAGTGACAAATTGTGTCTCACAATTGCCTCAGGATCAAAACTCTCCGTTTATTTTGTACAAACCCCAACTCCGATGAAGTTGGGACGTTTGGTAAACGGTGAATAAAATCAAAATGCTATCATTTTCAAAACATTCAATCTATTCATTAGATGGAGAATAGTGAAAAGACAACATATTAAGTGTTTAAAAACCGGGAAAAAAATATTGTTTTGGGGGACATATGTACTCATTTCTAATTTGAGAAATCCAACACGTCTCAAAAGAGTTGGGACGGGGATCAGTGAAATTTAGTAAACATCCAAATAAGATAAAACAACAAAGAAGAACATTTCAAAATGAATTGTACTGACGGACAATATAGGTGTCCAGGTATAAGATCATCACAGAGAGGCTGAGTCACTCAGAATTAAAGATGCAAAGGGAATAATTACCATAGTTATTACATACATTTTTGAATTCCCTTTGATTTACCACGATTGAGTGTATATAAAGGTGCCGGTATGCTTGCTGCAAGATACGCGAGCGCGTGCACGATTAGTGCATGAACGCGTTAACGTGCGTAGGCCCCTATTTAATGTCATTTTCGCGCGCGTTGGACACGGCAGCCAAATGCGTGCGTCAGGTGCAATATCTTAGTTCAAACTCGCTGGGGGCGATCGTAATATGGACTGCGCAGTTCCACGCGTGGACAACGGCAGCAACTTTTAAGAGCGTCTCATTGAGTTTGTCCGAAATTTCAAACATTTGTTATCATACTTCCTTGTTGCACTTTGAAAAAGGAGCATACACATACAGGAGTAGCAGTATTCTTTCCTTGCCCAGGGAGCCCCTCTTTTTGTTTTGTTGTTTTCCTTGCCATCTGTGTTCCCAATTTCCCAATCCAAATGCTGCGTGCTCTCTGCCCCCTGTATGATACCGCCAGTATTTTGCGTCTTGGTCAACTGCTTTTGAAGCAAGCATGTGCTGTCGGTTGCTCACGGTGACGCGCGTAATTTACAGCTCGCAGCAAGCATGCCGGCACCTTTAGACATATTTTTGTTAATAAAATCATTGTATAGGTTCATGACATCATGAAATATATATTGGCTGTAGTCTCACTCTAATTCCTGGAGTGCTAGAGCTATTGAAAATTGACCATATTAAGAATGCTTAATGCATGAACATGACACAGGGGTTTAACATTCTCCTAAGCACCTGAGCTCACTTGAAATAGACCCAGAAGACAATAGGAAACTGTCCTTTGCTTACAGAAGTCAGCAGAAGTTGTAGAAGTCCATTCTTTTTGACAATAATAGAGCATTGCACATCCTGTGCTAAAGTGAAAATGGACCATCCAACTTCTGTTAGTGCTAGCTTCAAAAGTCAGCCTCCATGATGGCATGCAGATGCAGTAGTGCATTGGTTAAGATGTTCTTACTCATCTGTAGAGTTAAATACAGTGCTGAATGGTATAAATGGGTTTTAAACAGCATGAAAAGCCACTCATGCATCATATTTTTCAGGGAGATCTTCGATTACTGCCACATATTAAGGTCAAATTGCATTCTCTACTATGTTTTAACAGTTTGGCTCCATCATAAGGACCAGCATGTGATAAAATGGTGGGTTTTAGGTCAAGACCTGTCACACTGTAAGCACTACAGAAAGGAAAACATTGCAAAACATGACAAGGAATACACCCACCATTTAAGCTGGTGAAATCATGTCCAAGATAGGAATTAACACTGTTTTTTATATAAAATCATCTCATCGGTTAATGTATTTAACTGTTAAGTGTTGTATTTTTTTTTTTTTTTAGTCTTCCTCGACATTTGCTGCCATTTATTGTCCCCGTCTCCGTCCCAAACTCTTTTGAGACGTGTTGGATTTCTCAAATTAGAAATGAGTACATATGTCCCCCAAAACAATATTTTTTCTCGGTTTTAACACTTAATATGTTGTCTTTTCACTATTCTCCATCTAATGAATAGATTGAGTGTTTTGAAAATGATAGCATTTTGATTTTATTCACTGTTTACCAAACGTCCCAACTTCATCGGAGTTGGGGTTAGTAGTACTGCACTGTTCTTTGGGCTTTCCCTTCAGTCACCTTCTTTCATACTAGAGTTAGACCTTTGCCAGGTGTGCACTGCACACACAGAGCCCCTTAAATTTGCATCACACTAAGACAATTTGCTTACATATTAAACTGTGTGATTGTTTCCCCCCTGGTCGTTTGCATACAGACTTTGCCTTTTTATATATATATATCGACCCGACCCATTGCAGTTATACCTGTTTATCTTCCATAATAACAATCAATGAAATCCCCACCATATTCACTGTGAGTTGCTACCAGTGACTGTTCTTGGGGAATAGGAAGTTCAGTACCTTAACCAAGTTAGCTAGAGTTCGCTGTGAATAAGTGAATAAAATGCCTGGAGTTCTCATCTTCCTTACCAAATGATGCACACAGGCCATCTATTAGCAGGGTTTACTACTTTTTTCTGTATGTTTTATTCCTACTATCATCTTGCTATGTTGTTAGCCCTCCTGTCCTGATCAGGTTGTCGTTTGTCACTTCCGTCCCGCAGGAGGTGGAGATCAGTCTGGAGGACGTGACTGAGGGAGATGACGGGGCCAAGCAGCCGGAGCGCTACCACTTCGCCATGAGTGGTAAAGCCTTCGCTGTCATCACCGAGCACTTCCAGGACCTGCTGCAGAAGGTACAGTAGCTTACGTTACATGACATTACACTGCATGACATTACACTGCATGACATTACACTGCATGGCATTACACTGCATGACATTACACTGCATGGCATTACACTGCATGACCTGCTGCATAAGGTAGCTAGCTCATAGATGTGTATAGAAGTCTTCTATACACATCTACGAGCTAGCTGGCTCTATATTACGTCACATGACATTACACTACATTCTATTTCACTACATTATACTACACTATTGCATATTAAGTATCTCTATTAGCCTCAATTGCAAATAAAGCAGGACTTGAAATTGAAATTTGAAAGTGTGTCTACGCATGTGTTGGGTGTGTCTAAAGCTCTGTGTGTTTGATTGGCAGCTGGTGCTCCACGGCACGGTGTTTGCCCGTATGGCTCCGGACCAGAAGACCCAGCTCATAGAGGTGCTGCAGAGCGTCGAGTGAGTGGATGCACCTGGATCTCTGGTCACTTGCACACACTACACAGTACTACACACATGAACACATTTGCACATGCATAGGAACATTCGTGTGCAACCACACATGTGCAAACATGCACATTAAGTATACACTTATGTCTACATAAAGCCAGGCTCCAACTACACGACTTGCGATTGTGTGTCCGATTTTGGCGTCGTGGTGCACCGCACACTAGAAGAGAATCGCAACTGTCACTCTTATCGCTGCTGGCAACCACCGACACAATGCCCGACGTTCTATTTCCAATAGAAATATCAAACACTGTTTGATTTGCTACGACTTGCGATCGGCAACTCTTTGAGCTGCCAACGTTCTATCTTAGAACGTCGGCCACGACGAGGAAATCTTTCCCGACAATCGATTGCGATGGTCCTGGGGGGTAACGTTCCAGCGATTGTCGTAAGGGGGGTTTTCAGCCGAGAATCGGCGCGATAGTCGTGTAGTTTGAGCCAGGCTTAAGAGTGTTCAGTGAGTGGCTGCCCCTGGATCTGGTCACTTGATTATGGGTAAATGGCATTTTAGTAATAGCACGTCAGGGTGGTGCAACCACAGCTAATGCCACTGTTGTATGGATTAAATTATTATTCTTATTTTGTGGATTATTTAAGCATATTCATATTCCTTACAGTTCATTAATTACCAATTACTGATTCATTTATCGCCATTAGCTGTTGTTGTACCTCCTGACGTCTGATCCCAAAAGAATGTAATTTTACCCTTACACAAATGAACACATTTGTACTTGCATGTGAGCATTCATGTGCAAACATACACATGCAGTACACACTTACGTCTACATAAGAATAATTGCACACTTATCCATAGATAATGGATAAAAAATCAGTCAGGAATTTCTTCACATGTATTAGGTATACAAAGGAAATTAAATTACCTCATGCATCTCATCAGTCTCATGAATAATGCAAAATTGTTGTGTATATTATGGGTACACGTTCAAGTAAATGTTCCCACTGTTCCCTCACAGAACAGCTGTAGGCTACTGTATTTGATGCTATTCAATTGGTGTCTTTGGCTTTTATTACACCACACGTTTCTCTCTTTCCTTCTTTTCAGTTACTTTGTGGGGATGTGTGGTGACGGTGCAAACGACTGTGGTGTAAGAGGCTCCTTTTATTCTTCTTAATTTTCTCAAAATTTCATATTTACACACACACAGAAACTAAACTAGGACATGAATTCACCGACTGTCATCATGTACAGGCTCTCAGTACAGCTCAATGATTATTGGAAGAGTTGCCATTTTATCTTGTTTAATTCTGCTTGTGTATACCAGTAGCTTCAGGTGGTGTATGATATGTGCATGGCATGTACTAAAGGAGCAGACTGCTGTGTGTGTATGTCCATGTGTGTGTGTGTGCATATTTATTTGTGTGACTGTCTGTGTTTGTTCTATTGCCTCCTTACCCCCTCAGGCCCTGAAGCGAGCCCATGGGGGCATCTCCCTGTCGGAGCTGGAGGCGTCAGTAGCCTCCCCCTTCACCTCCCGAACCCCCAATATCTCCTGTGTGCCCAACCTCATCAGGTACACCGCTCTGCTCACCTCTCAACATATATGACTAGCAAAGTTCAGGAGATTTTTTGCGGCGGCAGCAGCGCAAGTATAGATTATTGAACGGTGGTAATGTAGTGGGCGTTTGGCGTGTCAGAGATGACTGGAGAATACAGCGAGGGGGCGCAGTACTGAACCCTGTCGTGCCGAAAAGCGAGTGCCTGCCAGAACACGAGTGCCCTCATTGAAACCAATGACATTTTTTGAGAGAAAGTTATACTAATTTTTGCAGAATGAATTACATAATTTATGAACTAAAAGTATGCTTATGAAACATTGCTCGTCCTCCACTTAATATGAGCTATTTAAATGAAACTGTAACATTTGTTATGACAATTCTTCGATTCTTTTATGGAAATAATACTGAAATTGTAACCAGTTCTTTGTAATACTTCCAGAAGGAATGTAGATGCTTTATTGATAGGCTTTCCATCTTAAATTGTGTCGGATTTATCTGCAAAAATGGGTAAAAAAATATCTGAAAAATTGGTCATTGGTTTCCATTGGTTTCAATGAGGGCACTCGTGTTCTGGCAGGGACTCAATAGGTCTGTATGTGCTGTAGGTCCTTGAATAATACGGTCCACGTCTCTCCCCCCACATCTCTCCCCCCACTACAGGGAAGGCCGTGCTGCCCTCATCACCTCCTTCTGTGTCTTCAAGTTCATGGCCCTCTACAGCATCATCCAGTACATCAGCGTCACCCTGCTCTACTCCGTAAGTGGCCTGCGCATCGCATTCTCCATCTCTCGTTCTCTATCTCTTTCTCTTGCTCTCTATCTCTCTCTGGCTCTCTCTCTCTCTCTCTCTCTCTCTCTCTCTCTCTCTCTCTCTCTCTCTCTCTCTCTCTCTCTCTCTCTCTCTCTCTCTCTCTCTCTCTCTCTCCCTCTCTCTACCTCTCTCTCTCTCTCTCTCTCAGTGTATATCTCTTGGTCATATGCTAGCTTGCTCTCTCGCTCTCTATCTATCTATCTCTCTCTATCGCTCTTTCTCTCTTGATTTGTCTGTCTTGCTCACATGCTAGCTTGCCCTCTCTCTCTCTCCATCTCTCTATCTGTCATTCTCCTTCTCTCCCTAGAGGGGCTTGGAGTGTTGTTGTGTTTTCGTGGAGGTTGCGAGTTGTTGCAAAGTGGTGTATGCTTTTGGAGGGGAGTTGCTCTACACATTGGAGTGTATTTGCTTGTGTTGTGGGAGGATGGGGAGTGGTGTGTTTTGCCCAGTGTGGGGATCTGCTTTGCTCAGTGATGTATTGTGCATCAGTGCATGTGTGTGTGTGCGTGTGTGAGTGTGTGAGTGTGTGAAAGCGGGCCGTTTGTGGTAGGCTAGTGGTGTGTGATTGTGAGTCCAGCTGTTTCCTCTGTGCCTGCATGGCCTGCCACAGGACCGAGTGTGCAATAACAATGTAACCACCCTACTCTCCTCTCCCTCCTCTCCTCTCTCTTCTTTCTCTCCTCTCCCTCCTCTCCATCCTCTACCTTTCAGATCCTCAGCAACTTGGGAGACTTCCAGTTCCTCTTCATCGACATCGCCATCATCCTCCTGGTTGTCTTCACCAGTAAGTCTGTTTACAGTTGCACATTTGTATGCTGGATAATGTTTTTTCATGTGATGTTTCACTGTCTTTAGACAGGGGAGAAAGGTTGGGTGTGTATGTGTTCAGGTGTGATGTTTTTGTGCCCTGTGCATCCCCCATACTGAGTCTGAACCCAGCATTGAAGGAAATACAGTTAGTCTCGTGTGTGTGTGTCTGTCTGTCTGTCTGTCTGTCTGTCTGTCTGTCTGTCTGTGAGACATTATTCTCATGTGTGTTTATCCCCCCGTAGTGACTCTGAACCCAGAATTCAAGGAAATACAGTTAGTCGTGCGCGTGTGCCATGCACATTGTTGTGATGTTCCTGTGTGCCCCTTCCCTCCGTAGTGAGTCTGAACCCGGCGTGGAAGGAGCTGGTCCCGCGGCGGCCCCCGTCGGGCCTGATCTCGGGCCCACTGCTCTTCTCGGTGCTGACCCAGATCCTCATCTGCCTGGGCTTCCAGACCCTGGCCTTCCTCTGGGTCCGCAAGCAGAGCTGGTGGGAGGAGTGGACGCCACTGTCCGAGTGAGTTAGCCTACCACTGTGCTGAATGACTGTATGAAATATCCACTTTTTAAAAATATTATTATTTTAATGATTTAATTCTTTTGTTGTTTTTTTATTCAAGAAAGCACAAAGTAAGATGCATTTAAATACAATATCTTGAATGAAATATCCACATTTTTGATATGTAATATCCACATGCTTAATTGGCAATGATGTGAACAAACAACCAAGGCAACTTATAGTTGTGATTTTGTTATAATTAACTTTTTATATCGTATTATAAAGGAAGTAACACATTTTAATTTTCAACTGTTCATGCAGCACTAGAGGGGATGAGAATCAGACCTTCTGTCTTGCCGAATGGTATTTCCAACTGCATTGTCTTCAAGATTGAACTTCTTTAAATTCACTTTTAAAGGGGCTGCATGTTTTTTGTTTGCACATTTTATGTCTCACATAACACACACTTGAGTCCCTAGACCTAAGTCCTAAGGCTCCTCTTTGGTGCATAGGCTGTTAAAGAACAACCTCCATTTCACATTTGTTCAAGCGCTCCCTTGTTCAGTGCAGTCCCAGACATTTCTGCATCTATGCAGCTTCTCTAGCGTTTCTGTTCTTCAATAACACACTACGAAATGGAGAAGAACTCTATGCAACTTACACGATCGGCCCCTTTAAAGTGGTTAAGCGAGTGAGTGTGTCTTCAACCGCATGTTGAGCCCTGCAGGAATGCTTGCTGTGTAGAGTAGCATTATCAGAAGCCACTGCATAGTGCCACAAGATGTCCTGTCATGCATGATTAGAGGACAAAGGAGAATGTGCTCTGCGCTTCTGTAGTTGACACTCCAGTGCAGTCTGAACAGCACCAGAGCCTAAAATAATTCGAAATGGAAAGCTGGTGCAGCACTCATGTCTTCTTTTTAGATGCATCTCTATAAGAGGGTATGTCTTTCTGTCTGTCTGTCTGTCCGTCTGAAACGCATTCTTTAAACTGCAATTTCGTCCTGTGTCCACAGGGCGGCAGAGTTTGACGGACGCATCTTTGTCCGCCTGTCAAACTTGTTCTTGTATGGCTCAAGCTTGTTTTATTACTGGTGCAACAGTAAATAATAAAACGGTAATAAAAAACACAAGACGTTCGTGCGGCACCATCTTTCTTTTTTTATGGGTGCATGATCATGTCTCATGTCAGTTGTACAATTCTAAACGATTCTTTGCTCTTTTTGTGTCGTCAGTGCATGCAACGTGTCCGCTTCCAGCAACATGTCTCTGGACCTGAACGAGACGGAGCTGGACGACCACTACATCAAGAACTACGAGAACACTACGCTCTTCTACATCTCCTCCTTCCAGTACCTCATCGTGGCCATCGTCTTCTCCAAGGGGAAGCCCTTCCGACAGCCCAGCTACAAGAACTGTGAGTTACAACTGTTTAACAAGTGTATTGTTTTTATGAAAATGTAACGTGCCAGCGTACCTGTTTTGGCCTTTAAAGTTTCCATGACAATTCGCAAAACAAAGAAACAAGTATATTGGGTTAAAGAAATGAACCTAAATGGTACTGAAATTGTAGCGAAAGGGAGTGGAGTTACCCTGTCATGACTCGTACCCGGGCCTTTCTTGGGTACTAATATGGGACTCTGACCGTTACACTGAAGAACCAGGTTTGTTGGCATAACCTTCAGATCACCCCCGCAATCCAAGTGATGGTTACTCCATCACAGAAATGTTTTCTTTTCTTCATTCGGGACAAACTGTGTTTGGGTATTGGGCAAAGTCTCTTTAACAGGCTTTTGGCACCACCAGACCATCAGTTGTGATGATTAGGGAAAATATGTAAACATTGGGACCTGAATATGTCCAGACGTGTTCCTGCACCTGATGTTCCGATTGATTTGATGTTCTGCTTTAAACAAAAGCCTTTTTGTTTAACACAATGAAACACAAACTGCTTGGGTAGCGACAAAGAAAGAAAGAGGAGAGGGGAGTAGCCACTGTACTGGACAACTTCAGAGACACCTATGACGTCTGAATGTGCCCGCTCCAAGACAGACTCATACTCCAAAGCACTTCTGATGAAGTGCTTTAATGTTTCATGTCGCTTTCCAAAGTGCCCTTTGTACTAAGTACAAGTGAGGTGTTGTCAGTGGTTCTTGACACAGAGACTATGTCTTTGCATTGCTGGTTATTTTGAGAAACTAAAATGTCTTCCCTCCTTATTTTTAAAAATGTCTTTGTTCACACACCATCATGGAATCCGCATAATTATGCTGCCAGGAGCTGTCATAACGGCGCAAAGCCTGTGAGCACCTGTGTGGGAAGAAAACAGTACATGTCAGCACTAAACCTCAATATGAAACCAGAGTTTTCCCGAAATGTACATATTTTCCAAGTTTTTAGGCAGACTTTTTCTGAGACGAAATCTCTGTCTGTAGATGAAAGGCACAAACATAGTCTCACTCAAAAAAACATCCATGCTATGTGTAAACAAGGCCTAAAGTGCATGTGATTTCTGTGTTTGGTGTTCAGGGCCCTTCGTGTTGTCTGCGTGCAGCCTGTATGCCTTCCTCCTCTTCATCCTCTTCCACCCCATCACTGCCATCGATGACTTCTTGGAGGTGAGTTTGCATTGCCTGCCTGCCTGCGTGTGGTACACTGAGGCCCAGCACTGCACCAGACTGTTCCATCTTAGACACTGTTTGCACGTATGCGGATATTTACTTATACACGTACGTACATTATACGTTAGAGAACTCTTTATGAAAGTGTTTTATAATGATGGAGATGAGCCCCATGCACGACCCAGCAGACCACTGCCTGTATGTTCCTATACATTCACACATTTCAGCTAGTGACTTAGGCCACAGTCACTTTACCTAAATATCACTTATATACAGTATTAGTGTTGTTTCTTCTGAAGTTGGGGTCTGCATCTTGAAGTTTCAGTGAGCTCCTGTGAGATTGATACTGTAGATCCCTATAGATATTGGAACATTTCTTTAGAATGTACGGTAATTATGTGTGTTCGGCGTTGGCTCTTCCCCAGATTGTGTGTGTCCCGTTCCAGTGGCGCCTTACCATTTTGTTCATCGTCTTTGTCAACGCTGCTGTCTGTATCGTGGTGGAGGTAAGACACTCTTCCTGGCCAAAAAGAAAAAGCAAAAAATATAAATAAGCTATGAAGCTCTGTACATCTGTAGGGTTAGTTTAACCCCTCTAGTGTGTAGTATTAAGTTGATGCGTTAATTCTCCTGTAAAAAAAATGAAAGTTGAGATAAAAATAATGTGCTACGTACTTATTTTTTTGTGGAAAGGGGAAAAAAACCCTCATCAGATTTTAGATTGATCCCTAGTGTATAGTATTGAGTTGATGTCTTAATTATCCTGTTAAAAATTGAAAATTAAGATAAAATGTGCTACGAATTTATTTTTGGAAAGGGAGAAAAGCATTTTTTTAGTGTATGTTATGATCGTGCATGCAGAATTTCAGTTATAGTGTTGTATGTGCAGTCTGTTGAGTGTGTAGTCTGTTTTGTTCCATGTCATACTTGCTTTAACACCTTGGCTAAGAAAGTCTTGAAGTTGCTGTACACTGTAGTTTGTCTGCTGACTGTAACCCAATGACGTCCATTTCAACAGAACTTCCAAGACCTCAACACACACACACACACACACACACACACACACACACACACACACACACACACACACACACACACACACACACACACACACACACACACACACACACACACACACACTAATGCTGTTCATAATCCCGCCAAAACATCCGTCAAAGGAGTCACTGACATACCAGAGGATGCTTCGCCATACACGTTATCTCCACACACAGGCTGACAACATGGTCATACAGGTCATACTGCTGTTGGATTCATCACCTTTCATATCCATGTAGTGACACCATTGCCATTATATCTGGGAAGCTTAAATATGTTGCAAGTTATTCTACATCTAGCTCTCCATCATGCCTGAAGCTGAGAGATGGAGAGAATCTATTGGCCTCTCTCTGGGACTGGGCAGAGCACAGCGCTACCCTCTGATTGGCTCTGAGGAATGGATGTACTGTAATATCCTCCCTAGTCCTGCTGAGCCACACCCCTTTCTTTAGTCTAGTAAGATAACAAGCCAATCCCGTGCCTGACCAGCCTTCTGTACCTGAAGAGTACCAATCACGAGGCGTACACTCACACAAAGTGATTCGGTGTCTTGAAAGTCAAGTCTTCTATTAATATTCCAAATGATAAAAAGTGTCTGTATTAATTTCTCCACCCCACCCCTGTTGTTTATGCACTTTTGCCTCTCTCTCTCTGTGACTAACAGCACACAGTCTTTTCAATCATCATCACCAGCTAAGCAAAGCAACCACACAAAAAAACAAGCACAACTCACGTTGTGGCCTCTACTCAACGCTAAATATTTCAAGTTCAAATGGCACAAAGCAAACGACTTCACCAAACAAAAGCAAATCTTGACTCAAAGCATCAGTTGTGATCAGTAGCCTCTCTCCGTTCTTCCCGCTCTCTCTCTCTCTCTCTCTCTCTCTCCCGCTCCACCACCAACGCCACTATTTCCATAGACCCTCGTCCTTGACGTCGTCTTATGGAAGCTTGTGTTCAGCCGAGACAAGCAGGGCAGCTACGCCACAAGCCCTGCCAGCCCGCCAGCACAGGTTGGGATCTCTCACACCTTCCTCACCACCCTTCCTTCTTTCAGTCCTGCCTTTACATCTCACTATTGTGTCCTGATCTCTCTCTCTCTCTCTCTCTCTCTCTCTCTCTCTCTCTCTCTCTCTCTCTCTTTCTCTCTCTCTTTCTCTCTTTCTCTCTCTCTCTCTCTCTCTCTCTCTCTCTCTTTCTCTCTTTCTCTCTCTCTCTCGCTTCTATATGTCGTCTTCCTCTCCTTCAGTCCCTCTGTAATTAAGTTTCCTTTTCCAGGCCAGAGGGGAAATACAGCACAGATACAGACACTAGCAATGTATTTGGTATACTTGCAAAAGGTAGAAAAATGTAGAAAAAGGTCTAAATTTAGGAAAGGTCTAAAATGTAGAAATTACTCAGCCTTGGTGTGCAGTCAACTTTTTCAGCTGTCAGAGTGGCAGATTGGTGCCTCTGAAGATGCATCCTGTGAAACTCTACATTTTGTTGAGTTTTTTAAAAATTGGATCTTTGGATCTGTCTGGATCTTCAAACTTCTCTGGACCGAGAAGTGACAATTTTACAGTTGTAAAAAACAATACGCAATCTGGAAAATATTTTGACACCTTTTAGTCTTCAAAAATTTCTATGCTGGAGTTTGTATTGTGTCTGTACTCCTGTCTGGTCAGTTGTGATTGTCCCCTCCCCTCTCCCTCACACAGCACTCCTCATAACCTCTGCCTCTGCATGCTCCAAAATGATTTTCCTCACTCTCTCTGCCCCCTTGTGGCCATTCACTGCTACCACAGCCCAGGGGGCCTCAATGGGCCTACTCCTTGTCTGTCTGTCTGTCATTCTGTCTTGTGTTCTTGGTTGGTTGACCTTCTCTTTGTGTTGTGGTTCGTGCCGCACAGCGATATGGTGTTTTTTGGGGGGGCGGTGTGTGTTTGTGTGTGTGTGTGTGTGTGTGTGTGTGTGTGTGTGTGTGTGTGTGTGTGTGGCGTGCGCGTGCGCGTGCGTGTGTGTGTGTGTATATTAAAATGTAAACTGTCTATGTGTGTGCTTGTGTGCGCACGTTTGTATGTGTCCCATGCACTGATGAGTGAGCATTGTGACTCAGGTATGTATCCGTGTTGAGAGCTAAGCATGCGCACTTGGCCTTGGGGTTTGACCCCCACCCCCACTCGCTTATTGAGCCCATGGTGTGATGACAAGTGCGTCAGTGGGTGCAAGTCATTCTTGCTCCTTCTTTTCTCTCCTTTCCCGCTCCAACGCGAGGCACGGCATCACTACCTGTGTTTTGACGTTTTTGATTTCAAATAAATGCAACAGTTATTGTACTGAATGGGAAGAAAGCCCCTAAAATTCCGGTCTATGCTGCTTGGAAGAGAGGGGAAACTTCACTGATTCCTCCGCAGAGGAGGGGCAACACCGAGGCATGAACTCGGAGGAAAGGACGTTAGGAACTAAAGTGACTTGCACCATCTGACGAGCAGCGGAGACTGCACAAGCATCATGTTTTGGGGTTACTGACCCACTTTTGTTCACCGAGGATGACGTCCTGTTCAGCTACAGTAGGCTTTTGTATCAACCTCAAGACCTACATGATTTGACTGGTTTTAGTGGTTTAACGGTTTGACTTTCCACAAACTTTTGACATGAACAAACTTTGTGCAAAAATTCAGGCCACCATGTTGTAGCTGTGAGGCTCCTCTGCACGTTCGCTAAAAGTTACACGTCACGTTTTGTTAAGATTTGTGATCAAAGGGAAACTTAAAGTGACACTCTGGAGGTGTTTCGACAATTTTTTTTGTCTTTTTTTACCAAAGCCACTGGTGCTAGGCTAACTAAAGTGTTAAACTCAATCCACAACCCTAGCTAACAAAAAATGGGGCCCTATGTCCAAAAACTCTGGAGAGTCGCTTTAATGGCAAATAGTTAAATGCCAAAGCAACAACTGGCTATTGCACATTATTTCCATGTCTGTTTTGAACCTAGCTAGACCAAATTCCTGGGTTAATTCACCTTCATCAGGTCTTAAAAGGATCACCTGATGGAAAGATTACCATGTGCAAACGCCCAGTGCCAACTGAAAGATTTTCAGTTCATTATTTCATTATCCTTATATGATCTATCCTAATATTTAACATTTTAAAATGTAAAACAAATGTCACAGTTTTAAAGGAGACTGGCAAGTAAATGCTTTAAAGTGATACTGTCCATTTTTGGAAATAAGCTTATTTTACACCTCTCTGAACTAAATGATTGCGTGTAACCTTTCTCCTGTACTTTCAACCGTTCTCTGAGAATGGCAGTGCAAATTTTACCACTAAGCTAGCAGTTAACATTAAGTCCTAAGATAACCAGTTAGCCGCCAGCTTTGCACTGCCATTCTCAGAGAAGTACAGGAGAAAGGAAAAGCTCAATCATTTAACTCAAGGAGAGGTTTACAATAAGCTTTTATTTCCAAAAATGGGACAGTATCACTTTAAACAAATAAAATGTTTTTCAGCCTTCAGAAAAAAAGTTTCATGTTCATAATTGAAAACCATTAATATCCAATCCACAGGTGAATGTTCCACAATTGTAGTCTTATTTTTCCCCTCCACCTCTCTCTTGTTCTCTTTCTCTCCCATGTGTGTGTGCGTGTCCCTGTCCTTCTCTCCTTGCAGGGCAGCATTGACCTGTGGGGTTGTGGCTGTCTGCTCTCTCTGTGTGGCCGGCGTAAGACGGTGCCCAAGGCACGCTACATGCACCTGGCTCAGGAGGTCAGCGTGGACCCCGATTGGCCTCCCAAACCCAAAACCACCACCGAGGCCAAACCCCCACCGCCGGCACCGTGCCCCTCCAGCACGGGCCCGACGCGGCCCGAAAACGGCTCCTACCGCATCATCACAGCATCCTAGCAAACAGCCATGCCTCCTCCTCCCCCCTCAGCATCCCCGCACCACCTCACCTCCTGTGCCCCCAGACTATTACAGATTGTCGCGTTATGCCTCCGACTCCCCCAAACGCTCTGTTGCCTCCTACTGACAATGGGACCAGAGCAGCAGACACAAGCGTGTTGTTGGAACGTGATGAAACAAACAATGTTCTTGAAACGGACGGAACAAAAAGGACAAAAATACAAAAGCCCAAGTTGATTTTGGGGTTAGAAACGAAAGATACAGCAACAACAATTACAACAGCAACAACAATAGAACTCAACTGGTGACAGAGTTATTCTTCCTTCTCTGATATCTGCAGCTTAAGGCGTTTGAGTCAGGAAGTGGCTGCGTGTTTTTGTTTTGTTTTTTTGGCCATTCTTTTTTTGTTTGTTTGTTTGTTTGTTTGTTTGTTTTTGTTTATTTGTTTGTTTTAGGTTGAGCACAGACCCTGGGTGTAATCCCTGTGGCTGGTACTGTAGAGGTGTGCCCCAGGGCTGTGGACTGCGGGTCAGCCGGAGTCAGTGCACCAACAGACAAAAGCCTGAAGAGGCCTCACAGCACAGGCAGTCACAGTGTTTATTCCCCTTCAGCCTTTTTTTGTTTTGTTTTTCTCACTTTAAAATATTTTTCTCTTTCTTTCTTCTTTTTTTTTGGTTAATCAAAACTTTTTCTGTTGTTTTTTTTATCGAATGAATACGGAACAGTCTGTGCTTCTATGCAGCGCACTTTCCTGGTTTTACACAACCCAAACGCTCCGGTCTTTCTTTCTCTCTCTCTCTCTCCCCACCCTTCCTTCAGTGGTGAAGCCATTCTTAACACGTTATCAGTCGTTCTGATGCAATTGCTGAAAGCCTGTCATCATATTGAGGCTATTGTATAGCGGCTGCATGCCAAAGGTTTTGCATTCACAGCAACTAACTCATGCATGTACTAAAGAAAAATCCACAAGTTAGGAAAAGACAAAATACACCTTGATGGATCTGCAAGCCAGTCATTTTTCCACGTATATATTGATTGATTCTTATGACATTGTTTGTTTTGTTTATTTCTTCCCATGGAAGAACTTATCGAGTTATACCGTAATGATGCAAATGAAAACCAGACATTGTGAAAAAAAAAACATGTTCCCAATTGTCATGTGTGTGCTTTATTTTCTCACACATGCACAAAAAAACACACATTGGCTGGGTTTGCTACTGAGAAGGTGGGAACATTCAGTAGAGCTGGACTCTTCAGAGTGAGAACAGGTGAGAAGATCATGCCCACCTGCACTATGCTGGGGGAGGGGCCTAGGAGGTCTGCTTAAAGCCACATTACACCATTTCTGGAAATGTGGTCATTCTCCCCACCTCCCCTCAAGTTAAATAACTAACCTTAACCTTTATCTCCCCAGTTAATCCAGATGTTCTATGAGTCTGGCAGGCAACTTGTACCTCCAAGCTAGCATACTGTATGTTCAATGGCAACATGTTAGCTTGGAACCAGGAGTATTATCACAGGAGAACAACTGGAAGAACAGGAGAAGGGTAGACCAGTGTTTCTCAACAGGGGTGCCGGGGCACCCTGGGGTGCCGCAGGGCCCCCTCAGGGGTGCCGCGGAAACGTGGCTGATAAATAAATTGTGAAATATAATACATATTTGCCTAAATTGATAAGTTAATGCTAGTCAGTGGAATCTTTCATCTGCCATTTACGCACAATAAAGTAAATATAGGTCACCCCAGTCAGCTGCAACTTCGAACGTAGGTCGTATGACGTCTCCAAATGTGTTACTTTTCTAAGCTTTTGTGGTATCGGATGCAATGCCATATTACGGCTTGTTGGTTTGGGGTGCCTTGACATTTTTCATGAATTGAAAGGGTGCCTCGCCTAAAAAAAGGTTGAGAAACACTGCGTTAGACGTCAATTATTATTATTATTAGAACTCAATTTATCAGAAGTTGAGGTGGGTAATGATCACATGTCCAGAACTGGTTGAATGTGGCTGGTGGTAGTCTGGCAGTACCCAATAGCACACTAGTTTTTGGGTGTGGGAGGGTTGTTGGTTTTAGTGTAGGGATGTGGTTGGTTGGATGGTGAAGTGAAGGGCGTGGGGGTGTTTTTTTGCGCTCTCCATAGATGTGGGCAGATACTCGTATTTGCCGTCATGTCATGCTGGCTATACGTACATTACAGGTGAGCTGCTGTTATCCAGCAGTGTTGCATATCTCTTGACATCTTGACAGCCACATATGTATGGTCTAGTCACAAACCCCCCCTTTTTTTAAAAAGCGTTTCTTTTTTTCTTTTTGTTTGTTAAATGGTATCATGGTGTGGGGAATCTAATGTATGTTGAAAAATTTCAAGCACCTTCTCGTGATTTAAAAAAAAAAATTGTTTGTAACATCGTTTTCGTTTTATCAATATGTCACAGAGGATTTCATCAGCAGTTGTATTCATGTGCATGTCGTCAGTGCAGCATTGTATTGTGTGTACCTGTCCTGATAATCCCCTCTCCTCATATGCTGTAATCATCAAGAAGAACCTTCAAGATTGCCACTGTAGGGGAACCTCTAAAAGTTCTCAGTGGAACCTTGTCATTCTCTGAGGAATGGTTTTATTTCTCAGAGAACCCAAGAACCTGAAGCTTCTTTGGGTTTTCTGGTTCTTCAGAGAACTTCTAGGGATTCTCAGAAAACGGTCAACTTCCCCCACAGTGCAACAGGAAGTTCTTCTCAGGAACTTTGTATTTTTTTACAGGGTGGTAATTTATCTGTTTCCCTCTTCCTGTATCTTCTTGTCATCTCAACTACTCTATTCTGTAATCACCACAGCATTGAATCAGAATCCAATCATTACAGGGTTTTACAGTAGGTTGGTGTAACCTAACTTGCCTACGGCATTGGCATGCATGTTTCAGTGATACATGCCACAGCAATGTTCTGCTGTACCAACATTTTAACTATCGATCCACACAAAAGCATACCTTCTTGCTTAAGTTCTGAGCTGTGTGTCTCACAGTATGCTTTAGCTTTCAGATCCTTGAGGACAGGAAGGTCTCCCAGGCAAGTCAGTGTATGTATTGTCACGAAAGCCAGTATGGTGATTACCAAAATGAATATCAGTCAAGTATTATAAGCTGCGTGTGTCCGTACGTGCGTGCATGCGTACGCCCACTGCGGAAGTGCTGTCATGATGGCAGCAACACTATTGTACGATTATGAGGAACTGAAAGATTGATACTGATAGATGTTGACATTTTTGTCAAGTGCAAACCAGGAAGAACTATATATTTATGACCTATTTAAGTGCTGGTTAGCACATATGAAGAGTTAAATTTCAATAAAACAAACAGCATCGTAAAATAATGTGCTATGCTGCACTACTATTCAGTATGCAACATATACCTGCTAAAATTTCAGAATTCACAAATTGGGTATTCTCAATAACCTGCTGTTCTTAATGCATCTTTTCGGATTTAACACAATTTTCAATCAACAATATTTATGTGTGATATCACTGTTTCCCAACTCAGTGTTTTTTTTTGTTTTTTTTTATTTCAGTGTTTTCTCCAGTCAGTTATTGAAACATTAAATAGTGATTTTTATGCTGTCCAATGTGATCTGAAATTCACTACTCCCAAAGTGTTCTCAGTATAATGTGCTGGATATATCAAACCTACCAAAAGAATGTCCCCCAAATTTCTCCACTCAGTTGGAATATTTGAAGTTTATCCAAATATGATGTGCATCGACAGAAGTTTAAACTTGGGCTTAGGCTGTAGGCTGCTTGTTTGAGGTGTACATTTATTCCTGTATTTAAATTTAGCTTTTACAATGGGATTGTATAGGTGTTTAGGCAACTCTAGATGTTCTTTTTGGAGTAAGGGCTTTTTTTAATGGTTTTGGTACTATTTGGTTATAGAGATTATCTGGATCATATGTCTGTATATTTTTGTGATGTTGCTAATATAAATTGCATTGGGTTTTTTTGTTGTTTTTTTGTTTTTGTTTTTTTTACAAAGCATTTTTTTCTCGAGCATACATCTACTGGGCATTTCCTTGTTTGTGTTCTTTATTGCTTTATTTTGGTCATTGTGTGTCGAAAAAAAAACGATGAGAGACTTGCCTGATCTTCAGTAGGAGGTCAACCAGCCTGCCTGGTATGATCCTCGCCATTGTCATAATGCCCATTTCAATTGGAAAGACATGAAAAAAGGGATTTCCCCATTAAAACAGGAGCAATGCACACCTTATCAACTGAACTAGATTGAACAATCTGTAGTCCTTTATCGAATGTATGTTTGTCACCTCTTCTGTTATTCTCTCCCCTCTCTCTGTCTCTCTCTCTGTCTCTCTCTCTCTCTCTCTCTCTCTCTCTCTCTCTCTCTCTCTCTCTCTCTCTCTCCCTCTGTGTGTGTGTGTCTCTGTCTCTGTCTTTCTAGCCCTGCCTGTGTTCTCTCCAGGAGGCCAGGGGGACTATTGCAATCATTCTGGCAAATGTTAATATACTGTTAGCCACTTCATACTGTGGAGGTGCTCTGTGTCAGTATCTTCCTGCTTTGTCCCCACTACACAGCCATTTGTTTGCTGTGGGGACTTGTTACGCTCGGTCATCGTACGGAATTTCATTTTGTTTTAGTTTTTAATCAAATGTACTTAACGGATTTGAATAGATGGACACCAGAATCAATCAGTCTTATAAGATGCTTCCTATCCTGATCTGAACCTGATCTGTAATCTGCGATTATGACTTGTTATGCCCTACCACATGCTAATCCTCTACTGAAAAGGTACATAGACAAGCAAACCATAAGAACCACACTGTACATGTCAAATGTATCCATGGTATAACTTTCATTTTCACTCTGTGCTGCAGCAAGCTCAGCTGGAGCCGTTGTGTGTTTGTCCACAGACAAGTTTAGCCACTTGGACTATCAAAACCTTGAGTTTTATTTTACATCCTCAGGGAAATGTACATGTGTTTGTCATAAACGGACATGAACGACTACAAGACAATGACCATACACAAAAGAACAACAGGGCTTGTCTCTCTTTTTTTAAATTTTGAAAATACCCCTATAGCCAAATTATTATTTTTTTCTTCATCATTTTGTTTTTCAATCGTGTGTTTTTTCTAAATCACGTTTTGCAGAGGTGTACATTGCTTGTGATTTTTTTTTGTATGTCTAATTTATTTTTTAATTTATTTTTATGTGTATGTTTTTTTTCTTCTGAGGATTGTATCCAAATTCTTTTTTTTATTTCTCCCTGCCCCTTCCCCATATCTTTGCAATAAATTTGGTCATTGAGATATTCCTGAGCATTTTGAGAATATTTTAAATTTTCTCTTGCTTTTTAAAAAAAGGAAATCTTTTAGTATGTTATACTAGGTTGCATAGTATATTATAGTTGGTTGCAAATCATGCAACAGGTGGATTCTTTGTTTTATACACATGCGGCAGTGTTAATGTGCATAGGCCTACAGTTCAACACAAAAGAGCACAGTGCTTGATTTCAGTAGTGGAAATGTGTTGTTCACGCTAAATAAAATCTACTTAAAGGTGCACTGCGTAATCCTTTTAGTAGTTTATTTCCAAAGTGTATGCAGCCCATCCACGAAAGTAAAAATGGGGGATTTCATGTATTAAAACTGCAATTTTCCCAGTCATAATGAATACTTAGAATTTGGTGGTGGTGGTGAGTATTTATGAAAAAGGTTACATTTGTGAACGGGTAGCATGAATTCTTGAAATAAATCTAAAAAGGACACAGTGCACCTTTAAGTCAAGCAGTGTGAAGAAACCTTTCTTAAGGCCACACCAATTTAATTTGTTGGTTCTCGGATTCGCCGCTTGTATTTTGTATCAAAATGAAAAAAAAAAAAAAACGGTTTCAATACCCCAAAAAATGAAATCGCTTAAAAAAAACCCGAAGACTGCATGTTTTCATGAACGGAGAGGTGTCTCTTTAGTAGTTGGAGGTCATGTGACGTAGAGAACCAATAAAACCACTCCTTTCAACAAGCCGATTACGACTAGCGAATCAGGAAACGCGTTACATTCAAATGGTTTTACAGACAAACATGCAATGGCAAGTTGAAGCCCCTGTGGGTAGTAGCAGCGGTGAAACACAGTATGGCTCTTAGTGGAATTAGTGGAGTGGGATAGCAGTTTTAAAAAAGTAAAACAACAACTATGGTCCCGCTTGGAGGAAGCAACCCCCCTGGTTACCCGTAGCTTAATTTCTCCCCCTTCCTCGTTCACAGGCAGCCCGACGTTTCAGAATAGAATGTTCGACTTCGCTCAACTATCCGAGTTCACATGTGCCAGCGAGTTTTGTGTTCTCAACCAGGCGAGTTTTGCAACGGAGGAGAGAGTTACTATCACGGTAAAAACAGCAAAATGACTTGAGGATATTTTAAACACGAGAGAGTCACAATCACGGGGAAAAACTAAATGGCTTGAGCGGATATTAAACATTGCCACACAAAAACGCAGACGGGTGCAGAGCTGGCCAAACAACAGGTGACGCGCTAGTCTGTCGGGACTTCTGTGAGAGTTTTTAGATAGCGACTAGGGCAAGGCATCGTTCATGCACCTCGAGACAGCACGAGCGAGAGAGATGGAGAGAGAGAGAGACTGAGCGAGCGAGCGCACTAGTGCTGTCGTGTCTGTTCGTAGCGCTTGCTAAGAAACCACACTCATTATGCAGAGGGAGAGCGCTCAAAAACGGGGAAATAGACAAAACCCAATTCACCTCAGATTCCACTGTAAACATAGGCTAGGCTATTTGTGCCTAATGATTTTAAAAATTATGACATTTTTAGCAGGGTTTGTTAAAAAAAAAATCCATCCATCCATCCATCCATCCATCCATCTATCTTCATATTGTAACTCTGTACTTGTGCTGTGTGCGTAGCCTTATTGCAGAAAAGGCTGGTATGTTGATCTTACTAGTCAAACACATACTGCCTAAAAGGCTACTAATTTGGTCTTTTCTACCAGCCAAACTGCTTGTAGTCAAGATGTGTTAGTTAGGTAGCCTACTGTCATGTCTTTTATAAAGAGCACATTTGGAAGACTAGTCTATAGCACATGAAATGCTCCAGGTCTTTTAAAATATAGCAACAATAATATAATAATAATAATAATAATTTATTATTATTATTATTATTGTTGTTGTTGTTGCTATTATTATTGCAATTGTTATTATTTTAAATTATTATTTTTTAAAGCTGAGGTGCATGTGTGTATGGGGTGGTGAAAACATTTGGGTGCACATACATTTTGTGCTGGTGCACCTAAAAAAAAATGTAGGCGCACCAGTGCAACCAGTGCAAAAAGTTAGTCTGGAGCCCTGAAGTGCCAAGAAAAAGTCAAGAATCTGAATCAGATTGGACTGTCTGTTTTTGTTAAAATTTAATTACTGTAACTTTTTCTGTTACTAGTAGTATTTTGTGCACATTCTGTACTCAAAGAAGAGTGAGATTACATTATTTTTGGTCTTTTATTTTTATTGATTTTGGGACTTGTGCTTGTTGGTCACTGTTGTAAGTGGTCTAACATTCTAAAGTTGTACTTGTATAGCTTGTAATTCCATTGATATGGTCACAATGCTGTATTTGCTGTCTTGTTCAATGAAGACTGCGGTTTCAGACTGTTGAATCATCTCAGTTTATTCAAACCAGATTAATATAATAATTGCCCTATGAGCTAATTTTGTGCCTGGTCTATTTGGCTGCCTTAATTCCCTTCTACACTGTCCTTCTCCGTGTCCAGGTGTTTGCCTGTCTTGCACCTTCCTTTGGAGGTCCATGTGAGGCTGATATACAGGTGGTATAACATAACAGTCCCCTTATTACATCCGTGGCATTACCACACAACAATTTTTTTTTTTTTTTTTTTTTCGCCCTCTCGCTTCAACTTTTTCCTGAAAAAATCCGAGAACCAACAAATTAAATTGGTGTGGCCTAAGGATTGAATTGTCAATTTGGTCCAACAGTTCCCACCACCTGAGCCAAGAGCGTTTTTAACTAGTGTAGGCTACAGTTGTCACTCTGGCTTGAGGTTGAATCAAAGCCACCTTTGGAGGTGAGACTGTGGCTGTCACTTCACAGATTTACAAGTATGAAATATTAACTTTTACTTGTCCTGGCCTGATATTCAATTGCTGAGCTGTCTTTGTGAGTAGAGTACCCATAGTCATATCACAGAATTCAGTTGCAGAAGGTGTTTCAGTCTGGACAGAGTGTACGGTATAGACTCAACTGAAATCCAGGTCACTTTACCACAGAGCCAGCAAAAATAGGTCTCCTACTTGGTGTCTCTTGAAGCTTTCCATCAAGACAGCAGGTCATGTCAAACACTCATGTACAAGTCGAACAGATAAAAAATAAACTGTTGAATTGTGTGTGCTTAACCATCACTGTAGGGAATGTTAATGTGTTCAGGCTATTGTGGCCAAACAAATGTCATGCAGTCGTCATCAACTCAATGTTGTGACACCAGAAGAGATGAAAGCAAGTAAGGACATCAAAAGCTGAAGCTGATGCCTCATCACCTACACTGTCGCCCTCCAAATACTGAGAATAGTGTAGGACGCACGTTAGACTAGTCTCTTCTAATCTGATGAATAGTTATTGTTGAATAAAAGACTTAATAGGCAATAGGCCACTGGAACAGTACACTATGACTGATTTCTGTAATTTATTGACTGTATCTATAATATTGCAAGCACTAGACTTGCTCTGTACGTGATTGTTACTTGGCTACCTTAAAAATGAAAGTGTATTTTCATGTGGAAAGAACCACTGTACATCTTTTGAGAACGCTGATAGTGACTTATGAATCATCTAAACATTAAACTCCTGATTTTGGCTTATGATTTAATTTAAACATCAAATTAAGGAATACCTAAATGGGGACACCAACTGGTCTTTACTCATTGATACTAGACCTTTCAAAAAAGAGACATGAAGTTAATTCTTGGAGACTGCAAAACACAGGGTACCAGTTGGGCATTAAAAAGCATTAAATTGTGAAAGGTCTGGCATTAAATTTCAATCTTTCAAGGAAAAGTTTTATATCACCTCTAAGTTAGAACTTGTTTGCTGTGACTCACAGTAGGCTACTCTGCGCTGTGGGTGCCACAGAGTGTCAACATACAGATTAAAAGATATGGGCACTTAGCGGGGGCATCAGCATCACTGTTTGTCTTGTATCCTATCGTGAATAATGCTTTTCAGTTCACCATGCAAGACTCAACAATTACTCAACCAGAGAGCAACAGCAAACGTCAAGAGATCACTATAAGCTGAGGAGATAAAGTGGAGCACGACACGACACAAAATGACAAACACACCAGTCAGTCACTGACTCAAAAGCCCTTCAAACCCAACCACAGTAGATTAAAGACAGTTTATTTTACTCATCAGAGAATAAGCTTTGCACGTCTTTCAAGTTTTTTTCTGTTCCTCCTTGTCCTTTAAGGTGGGGCTTTCCCAGCGAGCCAGCCCCCTTTTGAAGACTCTGATGGAAAGAGAGGGGAAGGAGGTTAGAGGCGTAGAGCTCTACAGTCACAAGTGTAGCGCTGCTGCGTCTGCGTCTGTGTCTGTCGCGTCTCTGCCTCTGCTGTGAGGCGCTCTCTCTGAACAGCGCTCTTGAACTGCTGTGTAGTTCACCTCACAGCCTCTCCATGCACCTACTTGTATACAACCCAGGGATGGAGGGCACACTTTGAGGACACCTTGTAAGGATGAACGCTCTTCCTGAACCCCATATGTTGGTAAATCTTAATTTTAATTTCACTTTTGTAAAACATCATATCATCATATGCCATTTTGTTGGTACTTGTGAGAATCCAGCTAACTAGAATTGTGTAATGTTTAATGGACATGAATACTCAAAATACTATACAGTAGTCATTTTACAGACAGTAGGCTGTATACTGTCTTTGGTTCATCGATTCCCTGCCAATGTGTTTGTTTTACAGATCAAGAACTAGTGGTTATTGTCTGATGTTGTCTGAAGAGCTGGCGATGGAGTGCCCCAAAAACAGCTGCCATCACAGAGGCATCCTAATGAGAACAAAGCTGAGTGGTGAGATGGAGATCCTTTCACTTGTTTTTTTTTGTCTTTTCCAGTTGTATCATCTTTCTGTCTATAAGTGTCTATTAGTTAGTGCCCCAGCAGGGCATGGTGTCATGGTGTGATGGTGTGGTGGGCATCCTCTCTGCCACCAGTGAATCTGACGGAGGGGGACAAAGGAGACAGTTGCCCAGGGACAGAGAGGGCTCAGAATTGGGTTCTCATTACTTTGTATGTATTGAGTGGGGGGGCCCTTTCAGATTACTTTGTCCTGGGCCGGCCAAGGCTGTCAGCGGCCCTCTCTGCCAGTGTGCAGTTGTTGGTTCCATGGCACGATTATCCATAAGCGTCAGCAGCACACTGCCCACGGTCACCAACAATTTTCCGCTAGTGAGGGGCCACCAACAAAAGCGACACAAGCTTTACAATTTTATTCATAAAACAAGCACCTGGCTGTGAGGTACAGTGCCACGGGGGCACCACACTGGCTTAATACGGTCCTGATTGGTCCTAATTATATTTATTTATTTTAACCACTGGATCATTATTCTTTTACATGTCGTCCTCATGCCAAGATAATTAATCATTAAGTCTTTCCTCCTACGTTAACAAGTGCATGTAACAGGTCTATTTAGAGAGAGAGACAGGCAGACAGTCAGTCAGGTGGGAGCAGTAGAGAGCCCAGCAATTCGTTAATCCTTGACTGTCGCTGCCTGTTTATTTATAACACATCTCTGCTAATACCAATGAAATTCTTTGCTAGAAAATGATTCAGATTTCGTGTAATTTATCATAAACAGTATATATCTTTGACTAGTACTGTTTTCATAGAGATACTTTCTCTTTCTGTTGAGAATGTTTCTGTCTGAAGAAGTACAAGAAAGAAAAATGCAGGATGAAGCAGCCAACCACCCCAACTTGTGGTGACGAGGGCTGGCTGACAATGTGGGACACCTATGAAGTTCAAAGCCCATGCTGTCTGCGCAAATGTCACCAATCTAGGTCAATACCCCTCAAATGAGCACAACTCTGAGGAAATGTACCGTGCAGAAGCAACAGCAAGTTACGAAAAGTCAACTTTGAGATCTGCATAATTGTATAGATGGGATCACCAGCAAACCGACTCACTGCTTGTTGAAGAAACTCATCTAAATCTTAACAACAATGCTATGACAGACCATAGAGTTAACCAGATTAAGACATGGACATTGCCAAAATGGTCATTACTACAACAAGTACACAAATACTGTACCTTGCCACAAATTATTTTACTACTGTATATTTGTTCTTACGATGTCTTCAAGTGTCCTGTCTTGCTCTTTAATTATTGCATATCTTCTTGTCTATGTATTATGTGTATACCTGAAGTATTTCTATGCATGGGGAAGTAAAAAAACACAATTTCAATTCTTTGTATGACCAGTGCATGCAAAGAAATGACATGGAAAAAGTAACTTGTGTCACCTCCTTTGTGGTTACAACCCTCTAATGCAGCGGTTCCCAAACTTGATCATGGCAAGGACCCCCATATACTGGTAGATTCCAGCCAAGGCCCCTTTTACATAACCTGGTTCTCACGCGATGGTTGTTACCACGAAGTTTAACGAAGATGCACGAAGCATGAAGGGTCTGCGTGAGAGCCAGGCTACCTTTTACATGGGTCATAATACCAATGATGTTTTACTGTTCGGAGAAGCAATACATTATTATAATGATGTTCTTAACTAATGGGGATATTGTTTAGCTTACCTTTCATTTATTTCATTTTAAGTTAATTATTCAGTTTATTCAATTATTTATTGTTGTGCTATACTTCTCCTGCCAACATGCCACGGCCCCCTTGCACCCTTCGCAGCCCCCCAGGGGTCCCCAGCCCCTACTTTGTGAACCACTGCTCTCTAATGAGATGTGTATGTGATAAGGGTCTGCAGGGGAAGATAACGCTCTGTCTCATCCTGTGCCATTTCAATTAATAGAACTGCGATGAGAGGAAAAGGAAGGAGGGTGGGACCTCGGCGTGAGCAATGTGATTTCGCAACGCCTAATGGCCATAGCCGTCTTTGCAACAGCAGTGCTTGAGGCAGCAGCAGAATGGAGGTTTGGCTGCCAACGTGGGCAGCGCTCTTGATTCTCTGTGCATCCTCCATCATGCATTGTGTTGGTAAGTACAAAACTTAATGAAAAAAACTATTTTTGATTTATAATTTCTATTAAGTTTGTTTTTGTTTTTTTTGTGTGGAGTGAGTGTCTTGTCAGTTATAAACAGGTGTGGAGATTCTTATCTCTTTCATGTGGAGTAGACTTCAGTGAAACATTTCTGGGCCCTTTCTTCATTGAATTGAATACTTAATAACAGACTCAGGGTTCCATTAAATACGTAGAAAAGACAATACAAACACAAATGCAATTGCAAGGTCAACCCATTCCCATAGCCTACATAGGCCTACAAGGGTCAGTCGCGTTTAAGCAGTAGCACACGTCAGGGCGGTGTAACGTCAGCCAGTGCCACTATTGTATGGATTGTTTTTGCTCATTTGTTTTTAGTGGACTATCTAACACACATATTCATTGCAGCATATGAACCACCAGTTGCCAATTCATTTATGGGCATTAGATGCCATTGCACCCCCTGATGTCTGAGCCCACACCCACAAGCATCTATTCCACTTAATGTTTAAACCATTAAACTGCAATTGCAAGGGCGAGGGGACGTGCACAAGCGAACGTGCCCTAAAATAAAAGTATCCCCAAAGCCATGACGCAACCCTTTGCCAAAACGCGGAAGAGCTGCGAGACCGATAAGCGGTAGAATTTAAATGCTCCAGTAAACAATTAGTCTCTGTCACCATACCATTAATAGTTTCCCTCATCTATACTGTGGGTTTCTCTAAGACAGGGATAGGGGACCTTCTTCATTCAAGGAGCCACTTCAATTTTGAAAAAAAGGGCTCTAAGGGCCATACTATGAACATAAACCAGGATTTCCCCCTGCACTTTCGGCCACTTTTATAACAGACCCCACTTTCACAAGGTCCCCTGAAAATATAGCCAGATGGCTTTATAAAACATTTCATATTTCATGTGAAACTGTATAATATTAAATTCATATTGGGAGCTGCACAAGATAAGATGGGTTCCCCGGCCCTGCCATGGCCAACCGGTAGGGCACTCGTCTACCATGCAGCTGACCCGGGTTCCATTCCCAGCCCGGGTCCTTTGCCGGCCCTTTGCCGTCTCTTTCTCCCCACTCGCTTCCTGTCACCACCTTCACTGAAAAAAAATATATATATGTAATTATGTATATAAAAAAGAAAGATTATTAGTAATTAAAAATGTCATGGAGAAGACCCACTTACTCATGAGGTAGTGGTAAATATTCATGAAAAAGGTAACATTAAAGAATTGGCAGCATCAAATCTGGAAATAAACTTCTAAAAAAAGCATACATGCTCTTAAACTTAAACCATAACTTAAACTCTAAAATATTCTGCTTACGTTGATGTTGGTGTGATTACATGGAATCTGAATTCGCCAAACTTTGTCTGAAAACGTTTTTCTTGTAACTGAGTACTCAAAAGAGCAACATGCCCGTGTGTGTCGCAACATTGTGGTGCAACTTAAGGTGTGGATATATTGCAGAACTAATTGAGCAATGCTGTTACACATGATCAGCCGAAGGAGCCCGGAGCACAAGCAATATAAGCCTTCTATTATTCAATCAATCAATCAATTGATCAAAGCATTTACATGTACCTATCAAAAGTGTCTATTTGTGCAAAGAGATGGTGACAGTCTTGCAGCAATGCTGGCCTTGCTTAAAGGCACCTTAGCCATTGATGGAGGTGGTATTTGAACCTGCAAACCTCCAAAAGACCAAAGATCCAAAGACCATCTAACTCCCTAACCATTGGGCCACGTTGATTGAAGTTTCTTATCATCTGACCTCTTATCATCACTAATACCCATCAACATGAATTTGACAGCCACATTTCTGTTCTCCATCAGGCTGCATAGACTTGTCCTGTGAGGGGAGGCTCACAGTGGATCCTGGGCCCGTGGTGGAACGGGGCTCTTCCATTGGCGTCCTCTGTCAGATCAACGTGTGCAACGCTGGTCCTCGAAACCCCTTCACGGTGAAGCACAACGGACATGCGCTGACTCTCCAGTGGTCTAACTGCTCCGCAGCCAGCTTCCACATCTCACACCTGAGACGGCTGAGGTCATCTCTGGTGTGTTCAGTGGGATCCCATGTGGTCTGCGGACTAGACCTAGAGTCAGGCTGTAAGTGCTTATTACATTTTTTTAAAATGTATTATTACGTTACATTACATTGTATTTGGCGGGCATTTTTTAACCAAAGCGACTTCCAATCGAGGACATACAGTACGTACATCATAGCCAACATCACTAGCAGATACAAAGAGCACAGGAGATATACAGAACAACAACTGCAGATGCTATACAGTAAATACAGCGCACAGCAATAATTAGTACACCCCTGTTGAAAAGTAACATTTTTAACAATATTTTAACAAACACACAAGTTATTCACAAAATGGTCATAGAGTAAGTGTAATACAACATCTTTTGAGCTGACAGCAGAAAAGTAAGGTCAATAGTATAACTTAAATGACATATTTGTCCATTTTTGTGAAATTATGCTGATGCAAAAATGAGTACACCCCTATGTTTAACTGCCATATAGTATTTGAAAAGGGGCCGTGTTTGCCCGAACCATTTGAAATTGAAAGGGATTTAAAGGGAGGTCATCGGTGTGTGCTTCATCCTTGCTGTACATTGAACTTTTACATTTTGAGTCTGAACCTGGCTGGCTGGATGTGTGTGACATTTGAATAAAATCCTACATGTTGACAAGCATGTTTCTTTTGGTGGAATTCAGCTTCCTACTGTTGGGATGGGGTGACGAATAGTGATAAATATCTTTTCAAAGGATCGCAAGGCCTTGGGAAATACTCTGTGATCGTCATTTGCAGTATCACAGACCATTAATGTTTAGTCTGATGTGTGAATTGTTAGTCCTGTTTTTTTTGCCCCAGATAAACCAGCCAAAGCAACCAATTTTAGTTGTTTCACACAGACACGGTCGACCACAGTGAACTGCTCTTGGGAAAAAGGAAGGGAAACTCATCGGCCAACAAGCTATTCAGTTGTGTTCAACAGGTGAGTGGGTCATCGTCTTTGGTTGTTTGCTTCATTTCCAGTCTGACATGACATGAACCTAATGTCTTTTTTACATGATGTTTTCTTCCTCAGTGTCAATGGGGAGCAGCTGTTTAATTGTCAGAAGCCAAGTTGCAGCTCCATCACAATACCAAGAGCTGAGCTTAACGACAGCATAGAGTACCAAGTGCATTTGAAGGCAGTAAATGACCTTGGAGACTCCATTTCTGACCTTTTTACCTTCTCGTTAGGAGATGCAGGTGAGAGAGAACACATCAGATATGAATCGCTATGGTTTCCTAAAGCTGCTTAATATTTTCTATAACAAAAGGATTCTCTTTTTCTTCTTGGTTGATAAGCTTGGCATTCCTTTTTTTTATTATTTATAACAGAGCACGAGGAAGTAAGCAAGACCGTAAATGTAGATGAAACAGACTTTGTGACCATGTGCCAAATTGCCAATGTTCTACAGCTCTCAGAAATAGTCCTTGAATTTTTCAGCTTGGAAAAATTATTTCTGTGTGCTCAACGGTTCCCTTTACTTGCTCAGAGATACGTTATTGAAATGCCATTCCCCTATTCCACCCTGACAGTGATCCCAGACACCCCCAGCCTAACAGGGGTCAACTTCAGTCACGCTGGAGGATCCCTCTTCCTCCTCACCTGGACCACCTCTGACTCCTCACCATGTGCATGGCACACTGTACGCCTCAACAGAGACAGCTGGAGCTGGGTAAGGCATTGACATTGGCTCACCCACACAGAAAGAAATTAAACTCTTAAATTAAAAGGAAAATCGGTAACACTTCAGAATAGCTACCTATTTACATCTTTATCAACACTTTATAATTAACATTCAATAATAATTGACATTTAACAAAGCATTTACAAATGTTTGTAAATGACTAATAACAAAACTAGGACTGCACAGTGGAGTGGGAATCAACTTTTACCTGGTGAGTTTTATGTAGTTTCATGCCTTCTGGTCTTTGGAGGAGAAACTTCCAGGACCGATGTGACTGCACTGTGTGTCTGCTGTGTTAACATAGTATTTCTTGCCCATTTCTAAACATTTGTTAACATTTTATTGATAATAACTTCATTATTTATAAAGTGTTTATAAAGCTTTGAATAGGTAGTTATTCTTAAGTGTTACCGAAAAATTGGTGCTTACTCAAATCGAACACATTACCGTAAAAAGTGCAACGTTTCTCATTTACCTCAATAAGAATTGTATACTGGCAAATTAAAAAACACGGTTGCTACAACAGGGATAAAAAGAGCAGTCAGAACTGTCAACCTGGCCCCCTGCCAATGCCAGATGCACATAATGTGCATGTCAGAGCCGTTTATTATACACAGCTCTGGTGTATGTGTGTGTTTGGCGCCCCCTAGAGGCATCCCAAAACATTGCGGTGGACACAGACAGAAAGACAGACACAGACAGGGTGATTGTAATGCCTAGCCCAACCCTGTCTGGTTGGTCTTTATGTGTTTGACTTTGACCTGTAGGTTTTGGAGATATCATTCCTTTTATAATTTTACTAATTGGTACCTATAATGATATTTCATGTGACTGGGAAAACACACATTACATGATATTTGTTAATTTCAATTCATTATTGAATCTGTTGAATCACCACCAATGTATGTTTATATGTTGTACCTGTTATCAGGAGGTGAGTACCACCCTGAGGAATGGATGCAGTGTGACGGTGGAGGGTCTCAGGCCGATGACCAGTTACCGGGTGGACCTGAAGGTGTGTACTCATCAGGCTCCTAAGCCCAAATGCAGTCTGTGGAGTGAGCCTGTTGAGGCGGTCACGCCAGGGATCGGTGAGTACTGTACGCCTGCTCCAGATATCCATATAGACGCTTTTTATAATGTCACATCAAAAAGTGTGTGTGGACTTTTCCATCCCCAAAGCTCTGAAATTGAAGTAGCTGTAACGAAGTTAAGTTTCACAGTGAATTGTCATGACATGAGAGAACAGAGTAGTGTGTCCCCTGTACAAAGTACAAGTCTGAATGTTTTTTTTAATTTGCTAGTTTCACTCTATTGACATAGGTTAGTTTCCTCAAAAAAACCTTTTATCAGGGCCCGCCTGAATTGAGGGGCTGGGCTGGCTGATACTAAAAGTTTTAGGCACTACAAATTCAGAGGCAGATTTTTTAAATATTAATTACAGCTGTCTTATTGCAGCAGAGAGCAAATATACATATGCTTAGCCTTCTGATAATGTTACCAACAAAGCCTATGGTAGCTTGTCAGAAGTGCTCACGACATTACTATAGAAATTCATTTGCAGATTGCTGTTATCTCCAAGTCCACCAGTGGTCCTGGACCACACTTTAAGAACCACTGGCATAGGCGAATGAATTCATGCTTTGATAACCTCATCATTTGCAAAATATGTTTGAATGAAACTTGTGGTGATGGGGCACTACTGTCTGTGATATGACACCCAACTATCATCAACCCCTGAAGAACAGTGTCATGGTTTGTCGTTTACCAGTTGTTTAATGCCTTGTCTCTTAGCACCATCACAGAAGCCTGATGCTTGGAGGGCCGTTGGGAAGGAACAGTATGGCTTTTGGAATGTAACAGTGTTCTGGAAGGTAATTTATTTGCCTGCTACTGCTTTTCATCCAAAGATTTGACAATGTCATATGTATAATACATATCTAATTTGATATTTTATTCATCTCACCCTAATTCATATAACCAACTATTACCAACTGTTACTAACACATAACTGTACATTGAAAAGCAACTGACACATCTTCACAAAACCAAATCCTTCACACACAAAAATCAAGCTTTCATAAAACCAGTGCATCTATGGCTCTGCATAAAAGTTTACAATGGCACCACCTATTGGAGATTTACTAAATTACATACCGCTGTTCATAGACCAATACTGTACAGTATGGAAATCCACCAACCTGCCTCCCAACTTCATCCACTGCATAGAACGATTAAATATTGATTGAAAGTCATTTTAAAAGTTTAGATAGTATTTAAAGTGTTCCTCTGACTGATTTTCATCAGTAAAACAGTGTTGTGTCATGTGTCAAAGTTAACCCATCTGTCATTTTTGCAGTATAGAGTACATTTATTAACCCTTAAGAAAATTAAAGGAGCATCATTCTTCATATTAACAGCCCATGGCATCAAAGGACTTCCACCCACTACACTACGAGGTGTCCTACTGGCAGCATGGGAAGAGAACACATAAGCTCTGTCTTGTCAATGTGTCAGCGGTGCAGCTGGAGCTCCCATCCCTTGTGAAGCAGCTGAACCTCACTCTGGTGACGTCAGAAGGAAGGTCCCCTCCCGCCTCGCTCAGTCTGACACACACAGGTAAGCCATCATGAGAGGGCTGTATACTGTATGTGTTGTACTATAGGACATGAGATATTTCAAAAAAGAAAATCAAAGATCATAAAGACAGGGATGGGCAACTTTCATGATAAGGAGTGTCACATTTTTTGTGAGTTTTTTTCAATACCACCATCGGAGGGCCACATAACCACAGATCTGACTGCAACTTGCAAATTCAAAGTGCCGTTGGTTTGGTTGCTCACTGACCACCGAAATCGTTTGGAAGGAATATGAGTCTTCTCTATTGGCTAACAGTTTAATTTCAACAATTTTTATCAGCAGTCATTATTTTTTATGTATGTTTTGTCTCTGTGAGGAAGCGGGCCGCATGTGACCCCCGGGCCTCCAGTTGCCCATTCCTGATAAAGACCATGAAGACCATTCATCTTTCAAATCATTAACCATTAACTCCTTAGTGCAGAGCCTATAACCTTACTGTCACCAAAATTGTATTGACTTAATAATGACTTATGTCTTAATCTGTTACTTGAAGCTCTCGGTACTGTCATAGCAATGTTGTTATGATGTAGTTGAGTATTTTCAGCAAATAGTGAATAGGCCCGTCGGTGACCCCATGTGCAGTAAGAGGCTATGATAAGAGAGACTCGCCGTGTGACATCCCAGCGATGTCTTTTTGTTTTGTCTTATTTCTTCAAAACCCAATCCTTTCCCCATCAATGCATCATTTGGCAACATTCTAAGGGAGATAGTTACACGCTATGCAATTACTGTTTTTTTTGTTTTGTTCAGATATCACTGCCCCTGTACTCACGGTGTCAAAATCAAAGGAGGACACTTTGCATCTGTCTTGGTCTGTTGAAACACAGTCTGAAGCTGCTGGATTCCTACTGGGATATGTCCTTCAATGGCGATGTCATGACTCTCAGATGCAGTGGGAGAGACTCTCCAGGGACCGTAACTCCACTTACATCACAGGTAATGACTGGTGGAGACTGTTGTAATGATGGTCTTTGCATCAGCATGTTAGTTCACATGGTAATCTGTTGGATCAATTAAAATCATCTATATCATCTCTTTTATGTTTGGGCAATCTTTTTACTTTTCCTATCTTTTCCTATTGATTACTTATTATTATTACTACACAGAAGAGAGCAGTCGTAACGCCAGCAGAAGAAGACATGACAAAGACATTTTGAATATTCTGCACATCCTTTGACTACTAGCCTTTCCTCACTACGTACTGTATACCCTCGCATGAATTGCATGACATATAGGAAAATATATACCACTTACCTGACACTTTTATCCTAAGTGACTTACATATCTTGGTGATTTCTTTTGTCAGACCATTTCCATGTGTGACATGTGCTTAAAAAAAATAAACATCCTCTACTGTGTTTCAGGTTTGACGCCTGGTTGCAGATATGACTTGTTGTTACATGCTGAAACCACCAGGGGGCTCTCCAAGCCTGCTTTTGCACACGCCTACTCCCTGGAGATAAGTGAGTCCTTTTCAGGTTACAACTACTGTATTTACCGCTGACTGCTGCCCTTCTCCACCCCTGCAGGCTTTAAAGTGCATCGCCTTGTTGGTTGTTAATGGAAAAATTAAATTAAAGACACAGAGTTATACATTTGCTGTCACCAAAATGGTAATGGTAGTGCACCACTAATAAAGCCCCTGTGTTATGTCATAGTTGTGTAGCACTTGACTTTACAAGTAAATTAATGGCGCACATTATGGAGCTACGATGATCTCAGATCTCAGCTAAACCTAAAACTGAATCACCTTTATGTAACGTTACTTAGATCTTCTCTATCATGTTTTTGGATATGACAAAGGCCATGTTTACATTGTGTTTTTAATTCCGAATTATTAATTCTGAATAAAACAGTTTGAAATTAAAGTTATTTTCAGTCATTGTAACATTGCACTTTCATTTAATTCCAAATAAACTTAATTCTAGTTCGGGATGTTTTTAAGGCGGAATTAAAAAAAAAAAATCTTAAATTAAATGGAGTAAATTCAGAATTAAATGTCCGATGTAAACTCACTGATTGTGAACATTTGTTTCCCCCCTAATAGAGCCTCAGTCTGGACCAAAGGCCTTTATTGAGACATCTGACTCCAAGCACATTACTGTCCAGTGGGAGGAACTGAAGACTGAGCATCAGAGAGGCTTCATCACTCACTATACTATCTACATACGCAAGCATGGCATGGCAAACTTCAAAAGGCAATGTGAGGAGATATTGCATTTTCACCTCTTGCATATGTTCTGTCTGTCTGTCTGTCTGTCTGTCTGTGTGTGTGTGTGTGTGTGTGTGTGTGTGTGTGTGTGTGTGTGTGTGTGTGTGTGTGTGTGTGTGTGTGTGTGTCTGTGTCTGTGTCTGTGTCTGTCTGTCTGTCTGTGTGTGACACAATGAACTGAAAGATACAATAGACATGTCTTTTCCGCAGGCTGCAACATACAGTATGTGGCTGGCTAGCATGAGATTGTGAGACTGAGAGTTTACAGTGAGAACAAAGCTTATGAATCCCTGTGTGTGTGTGTGTGTGTGTGTGTGTGTGTGTGTGTGTGTGTGTGTGTGTGTGTGTGTGTGTGTGTGTGTGTGTGTGTGTGTGTGTGTGTGTGTGTGTGTGTGTGTGTGTGTGTGTGTGTGTGTGTGTCCGAGCTTGAGCGTGTCTTGAGTGCATCTGTGAATACAGTATGTGTACTATGTACAGTATGTACAGTATATTTCATGATATATTGTATGTGCATGTGAGTAAACATTATGTGTGGGTGTGTGGTTAGGTTTACAGAGTTTTGTGTATTTTTGAGAGGCAACACACACCCACCCAACACACAAGGTGCTCTCTGACGTGTGCTCACGCTCACACACTAAAAACCACACGCACACACACATGCATGCATGCACACACACTCACATACACACACACATTCTCACGCTCACACACCACACGCACACACACACACACTGTACACACACACACACACACACACACACACACACACACACACACACACACACACACACACACACACACACACACACACACACAGACACACACACAGACACACACAGACACACACAGACACACACACACACACACACACACACACACACACACACACACACACACACACACACACACACACACACACACACACACACACACACACACGCACCGGGATTCATAAGCTTTGTTCTCACTGTAGACTCTCAGTCTCACAATCTCATGCTAGCCAGCCACACACTGTATGTTGCAGCCTGCGGAAAAGACATGTCTATTGTATCTTTCAGTTCATTGTGACAGTCAGAGCCGCCCAACAATACTGTACATCACATCATGTCAGCCTTGGCCACAAGAGCTGGGTTTTCCACCATTTACTGAAAGAGCAGGGCCTCTTACCAGAAGGCCTCTCCCTCTCTATCCGCCTCTGAATCACACAAGCAGGCTCTCGGGCTCTGAACGTGTACACTGTAATAATGTAAAGGTTCCTCAAAGAACCATCAGTACAGTTCCATGTGAGAACCTACTGTAAAATTTCTCGGAGGAAACAACCCTGTTCTCTGAGGAACCTTAAACGTTCTGCAGAAGATTCTGGGATGAACCCCTAGGATCCTCAGATAACATTTTTCTTTCTTATGACTTTATTTGAGACAGGCTAGTTGAGAGACAAGAAATGACCAGGGAGAGAGAGAGATGGGGAAGGATCAGCAAATGACCTGGGCCGGAATCGAACCTGGGTAGCCAGTGTAGCAGCTCAGTGCCCAGTTGATTGAGTCACGGCTGGGCCTAGATAACCTTTTCTGAAGGGGTTCTTCCACAGTGGAAACTAACGGTTCCTTAATTAAAGAACTACAAAAAATATGACACAGTGCACCTTTAAAGAATCTTTGAGCTCCTGGGTTCTCTGAGGAACCTTCAAGAACACCTTGGGGTTCTTCCAACTTATAGAACCAATTTGTTTTAGAACTTCCTACACAGTGACAAACAAAAGGTTCTTTGGGGAACTATGAATTACAGTGTAGAGTTAGGCCTTCTCATAGCCATATCCAACAACAGCCTATGATGCCCATCCCCAAAGGAGTGGCCCTGCTGTTAACTATTCACAATATAACTATAACTGCATCTGTGTGGGGGAAAATCATACTTAAAATATTGATTCTTGTGAGTGGTGAGGAATTAATTATGGCACTAGAGCATGTATGTTGATATAACGGAGGCCAACTAGCGGAGTGTGGCGTGGAATGTTAGTAAAACCTCCCTCCCAAAGCCTCAATACAGTGCGGTAGCGTGGCGCTATCTGACCGGCACTTGAGCCCAGCGGTCTCGTACTGTGCCTCCCATTGCCATGCATTGACGAGGTGGTGCGTTCGCGGGGGGCAAACTGCACAGGAACACCTCTGCCACATTGACAGGGATGTATCTACCTTGAAACATTTTATGACTTCCGGGTACTTGTATACATGATTGGTGTGTAAAACCTTTTAGCAGTGTCATGATGTTTTTTCTGTCAACTGATTTGTTAGCTAATTAGAATCAGCTGGTTAAGAGTTGGGTCAAATACCTCGCAGGGATTTACCACTTTTGAGTCAGGATTAATGCCTCAGCGATTCATTCGGCTCGCACAGAATATTCAAATTGTAAAGAGACCAGTTCTGTTATATCAGAAGACAGCACAGTTGTGTCATTCTGTCAGCGGTTACTGTTCAAAACCACCTCCAAACATTTTTAGCCGGACGTTTGTACCTCTGGTCAAAAAACAGTCTTTTTTTAACCAGCGGAACTTGAGAGAGGCACGTATTTAGTGTGCAGCACAGCAGACAGGCTTGTTCTTCTATGAAAGCTGCTTGTTTATGTTCTTCGGCGAATTTGTATACTATTCATGAAGAAGGCCTGTCTCCAGGCCTGCCGACAGGGTGGGGGACAAAGGGGTTAGTTTTACCAGGCCCAGGGAAGACAGGGGTGGTGGCGGCAATACAACGTTATATATGTTTAGTTTATTTGGTTTATTTTGACAGGGACCATGTGCAAAGTACATTGCAAAAAGTAAAGAGATGACCTGCACCAGATTATAGCTTACAAGCTAATTTCCATCTGCAACCCCAGGGAAGGGGAAGGGGCCCTTCCAGATGATTTTGTCCCAGGCCCGGTGACAGCTGTGAGTGGCCCTGGTGAAGCAGGTCTGTCTGCCTCAGTCAGCAGCCCAGAACAGGAAATGAAGTCCTGTGCCGGAAGATGTGGCTGTCTGCTGCACATGCACTCACTCAGTGTGCCACGAAGTGAGAGTTTTCTGTCACGTGCTAGGCAGCTAAGTTATTCAGTGTGTTGACCCCAGAAAACTGAAAAACAAAACAAAATCTTCTTGCTAAGGAACTGAGCTATCTTCGCTCTGCAGCACGCTTGGCACGTTGTCAGTTTGACAACACAGCATCAGCAGATTAGACTAGAGAGGATACCAAATTGGAAATTGCGGTTGTTTATCTACATCATTGGTCTCTGTACTAGCCCGAGATAGTGAGATTATAGGACCTTTACAATACAAGCATCCTCCTCCCAGTGTGACCCGTAAACCTTCAGTCTGCATTCACAAATTCTTTAGAGGCCCAAAAAAGCCTAGCACAAAGACACACACACACACACGCACGCACGCACGCACGCACGCACGCACACATTCACACACACACACACACACACACACACAATCTGTCAATATATTATTATTGTCATCACCTGTCATAGCCAAAGACCTCTTTCTCGCTTTTTATCTTAATGATCTATTATCAATAGTAGCGTAGCAGTATATTAGTGTAGCACAGTGTTAATTACTTTTTACTAACAGAATTATCCATTCAGGAAATCTCAGCTTGTTGGGCTACAACTTTTTCTGAGCGCAGGCAGCTTGCTCTGCACTCCCTCTTCCTTCTGAGTCTCATAGTGTTGTGTCTCCCCCCCTCTGCAGTTGAGGTCGATGCTTCATCTCCAAGAAGGCAGCAGCTGGAGCCAATGGACACAGGATTTGACGTCAGCGTAGCGGCCTGGAACAGTGCGGGAGAGGGACCCAGAGGAGACCACGTCACCTACCTGCAGCCCAGATCTCTCAGTGGTGCGTAGACTGTGTAGAGCTCAAAAGGCTCTTTTCCACTGCCGGTTTTCTGGTAGGCCTACAGCTCGACACAGCATGACTCGGCCGCCACTTTTCGTTTGGGCACAACACAGCTCAATCGTAAAGCACGAAGTGGCGGAAGAGTCGCGCTGTAGGCCTACCAGAAAACCGGCAGTGGAAAACAGCAGCGCACAGGAGGTTCAAGCAATGTATGACGTCTGTTCTTTTTCCTGGTATACTTCAATAAAGACCTACGTATAGCTTGTGTTTGGAGCTGGACCATTTAAAGCTTTGTGTGAGGTACTCACCAGTCCACAGCAAGTGTTAAAGGTAGAAGTTGCAGCTCACAAACAGAATATGTTGAAAAATGTATTGTCCAGGCAAGTTTAAATCGATACTGTGCAATTTTTTACCTCCGCCAAGGAGGTTATGTTTCCGGTCGCGTTCATATGTCTGTCTGTTTGTTTGTCTGACTCTCTGTTTGTTTGTTTGTTTGTCTGTCTGTCTGTTTGTCAGCAGGATTACTCAAAAACGTTTTAGCGGATTTGGATGAAACTTTGTGGAGTTGTTGGAAATGACCCAGGGAACAAGTGATTAAACTCTGGTGGTGATCCGGATCACGAACCGGAACCAGGATTTTTAAAAAGATTCTTCACCATTGCTGACCTAGAAATCTAGATGCCCCTAGCGACCGCAAATTGAATTGCAGACAGGGCGAATTTTGACATTACACTTTCTAACTCCAAAGAAGGCAGAAAGACTTCCAATAAAAATAGGGCGTAGCATAGTCAAATGTTCTATCAATCAGCTTCCTTTGTGGAGGTCTGTACTCTCTGAGTGCATTTCTAGTTGGAAAAAAGCTTATTTTACACCCTCCCTCCCCTGAATTAAATGATTGAGTTTTATGAAGGGAAAGGTAGCTACAGGAGAAACTCAGTTATTTAACTGAAAGAGAGATGTAATAGAGGTATTATCTTATTTCTAGAAATAGTACAGTATCACTCTTTAACATGTAGAGAGAGAGGGTCCGAGGCACTCTGAAGTCAATGTTAAAAGTCCTTTATTTAATACATGGACACCATAAAGCCGACGCGTTTCGGTCGCGTACCGACCTTCTTCAGGGCTAATAGACATGTAACATGTAAAGTGTACGTTAAACATGAACTTTAACAAGACAGGGCCTAAATGCAGAAAGAAAGAAAGAAAAAAAGAAAAGAAAAACAAAGAAAAAAATGTCAAGGAAACAAAATTGAAGATCATGAAGTGCTGACTGAAAAGGGAGGTCTTCTTTTCGCACGTACAGCGTGAACGCTAGGCAGAGATAAAACATCTAGCACCGGCAGTTTGCTGATGCACTTAAAAAGCTGCAGTAGGCTACAGTTGCTAAATTTACATCCATCCCCTGGTACCTCTTCCCCTTTTCTCAGAAGACTATCCGCCTCAGGACCCATGTGTATCTGAAAGTTTCAATACTAGCTACCGGTATAGTCATTTACATGTACATACATTACAAGATATGTTTCTTTCGCTTTCAGTTAAAAGGTTACATACCATAGTGGTGGCCATCTTTTTAAATAAAACTGTTTGCAGTGCGCAAATACATACTTTTAGTCATCCTATACTATCATGAAAAGTTCCATTAGACCGCTTTGGTGAAGACAGCAGAGGGCTGTCTGACTGCTATAGAGTATTACGATACACCATAACATGCATCACACCTCTCAAACTGAGGCTGCATGTACAGTATATCACAATATACAGTAGGTATGAGCTGTATGTCCCATTGTCCCATACATAAAAGCAAATCTGGTTATGCCCTGTAGACGAGAAACAATTTGATGATGGTAACAACAGCAACAGCAACACATTGCTTGTATATACAGCTATTTATAAGGCCCCGTAAGCCCTCACACTTCCACTTTGGTAGGTGTTCTGAAATGAATGCCAACCATGCATTTCCTCCTGGCCTCTGTCTTTCAGTTTATAACTGTTATGGTCTTAACTTCCTCATGTAGGCTACTAGTCTCAGTTTACTCTATAATCTCTGTATTTCTACAAACCATGTATCTCTGTATCTCAATAATAGAGCCTATGAATATCATGTGAAGCACCCTCAACCTGTGACATGTTGATGGTGGTTTCCTATATAGGGCCAGTCATGGGTAAGCGGTTAGGGCGTCAGACTTGTATCCCAAAGGTTGCCGGTTCAACTCCCTACCCGCCAGGTTGGTGGTGGGGGGGTAATTAACCGGTGCTCTCCCCCATCCACCTGTATGACTGAGCATGGTACCATCCCGCCGCACTGTTCCCTTGGGGCGACATTTTGGGCTGCCCCCTTGCATGGGTGAGGCATTAAAGGGGTATGCCACTATTTTGGGGCTTAATACAGTTAAAATCGTTGGCTGGGGTTTATAAAGGTGGTAAAGTGTCTTATTTTTCATGTTAAGCATGCTACACGGATCCATTGACTTTCACTAGCTTAGCGACATGCTCCCTCTTTTAACTTGTCTTAAAACAAGACAACGGCTTACATGAAAAATAAGACACTTTACCACCTATATAAACCCTGGCCAACAATTTTAACTGTATTAAGCCCCAAAATAGTGGCATACCCCTTTAATGCAATATCGTTGCGTGCCGTGTGCAGTGTGTGCAGTGAACACTTGTGTGTTGTGGAGTGCTGTGTCACAATGACAACGGGAGTTGGAGTTTCCCATTTGGGTTTATATTAAGGCTTGCTTCCCTCTGCTTTTAGATGACGTATTTGTGGTGATGTGGGTGGTGGCCGCTGTTCCCCTGGTCCTCATTGCCAACCTCATATGCCTGAAATGCGCCCGGAAAAGGTAAGCCACAGTAGCAAACAGATATGAACACCTTTTCACATGAAGTGAAAAAAATGGATTTTAAGTTATCATTCTTGTCAGCACTAACCTTAGTTTTTGCACTCAGACATTTTGCACATGACAATAACCGTTTTATATTTCAAGTGCGTGTGCGTGTGCGCTTGTATGTATGCACCTGAGTGGCTGTTGTTGTTGTTTTAAGCTTCTAGTAATCTCTATTAAGATTCTAGTAATCTCTAAGTCCTGTTTATTTCTTTATTTCTTTATTATTGGTTCTCTTGTGCAGGGCAGTAAAAATAGAAAATGGATCTCCTCCTAGGTCTTTCGAGACACCGTTCAAACACTGAAACGACCGGCTCGGCTTGGAGATCACTTCTAGTGATATAGCGTGTCCGTGTCTCTTGTCGTTTTCCCGTTTTTGGCGATTTTGTGCCAGTTTGGGTCCCCATTGAAAACAATGGTAGAACCTTCATGAACCAAGGTTCCGCCACTCTAGAGATTAGAGTGTAGGAGGCTTTTTCGGTCATAAAACATCAACACTTTCACCTAGAAGTTTAGTTGACGCGTTGTTGGCGAGCTCTATGGGATGTCTACAAATTGTCAAAGTTTCATCTCCCAACTCCCATTACTTTTTAAATGGCAGGTGTGTAAAAAACGACAGGCCTGGGTCTATGGCGTTTCCCATTGTGGCTTGAAGTGCCTTTTTCAAGAGGTCAGCGCATGTCCCACAAGAGGTCCATTTGTGACTGAACCGTTTAACCTATAAACTTCATTCAAAGACTGTTAGAGAGATCACATATATGACTCCGATCTGTGAGCAGGTCACGTGCCAATATCTTTTAGGTTTTTTTACAACGATCATTTAAAGACAAAAAACTGTTTCTGATTCTGCCCTCTGCCTTACAGCACCATATTAACTGCCATTCAGTCAATCAGAACAGTTGCAGCCAATAAAGGGTTCCATCTCAACAGTCACTTTCTCTCAACATTCTATTCTTAACGAGCACCTGCAACTACCATTTTAGAAGTCTATTGTTCAGCTCTTCAATGCAATGTAATATTGTCTAGCTGGAATGTTTAAGACAGCCAGCTGCTTGGCTCAATGGGAATGCAGCTGGATTAGATATATGGAGGTTGGGAGTTGGAATCCCACTCGAAGCCATGTTGATTTTCAAAATTATATCATATGCAGTGTTCCTTAGCCAACTTCAAATACCATGTATTGTGTCATTTAATATCAATGGCAAAGGGGCTGGATTACAGATATGGAGGTTGTGAGTTCGAATCCCACTCAGACCCATGTTGATTTTCAAAATTACAGTATATCACGAAAGTGAATACACCCCTCACAGTTTTGCAGATTTTTGAGTATATCTTTTCATAGGAAAGCATTACAGAAATGTAACTTTGACACAATGATAAGTGACCTTTTAACAACATATTTAACCGCTTAAATTTCTTGTTCACTCAGAAAAAACAAAATACAGCCATTGATGTTTGAACATGTACTCACAAAAGTGAGTACACCCCAGATTAAAATCCGGTAGAGAAGGGGCTGTGTTGGCTCGAATTGTCTCGAAATGAAGCGAAATGAAAAGGGATGACAAGGGAGGTCATCAGTGTGCGTTTCAACCTTTCTTTGCATTGAACTTTTACATTTTGAGTCTGCATCGGGCTTAAATAGATTGGTGTGAGATTTGAATGCAATCCTATGGAGAATATCAGGATCTGCTTCAGTAGTCACAGTGCATGTTGACATGCATGTTTCTTTTAGGTGTAGTTCAGATTACCAATGTTGACAGCATTCATGCATCCCCAAACCATGTCAGTCCCACTACCATGCTTGGCTTTTGATAGGATACAATTTTTTTGTTAAACTCACTTGTTTACCACCACACATGCTTGACACCATCTAAAGTATATTTGTTTATCTTGGTCTCTTCAGATCACACGACATAGTTCCAGTGATCCATATCCTTGGTCTGTTCATCTCTCTTGAGACCAAGATAAACAAATTTGCTTTAGATGGTGTCAAGCATGTGTGGTGGTAAACAAGTGAGTTTTACAAAAAAGGTGTATCCTCTCAATAGCCAAGCATGGTATTGGGACTGACATGGTTTGGGGATGCATGAATGCTGTCAACATTGGCAATCTGAAATACACCTAAAAGAAACATGCATGTCAACATGCACTGTGACTACTGAAGCAGATCCTGATATTCTCCATAGGATTGCATTCAAATCTCACACCAATCTATTTAAGACAGATGCAGACTCAAAATGTAAAAGTTCAATGCAAAGAAAGGTTGAAACGCACACTGATGACCTCCCTTGTCATCCCTTTTCATTTCGTTTCATTTCGAGACGATTCGAGCCAACATAGCCCCTTCTCTACCGGATTTTAATCTGGGGTGTACTCACTTTTGTGAGTACATGTTCAAACATGAATGGCTGTATTTTGTTTTTTTTCTGAGTGAACAAGAAATTTAAGCGGTTAAATATGTTGTTAAAAGGTCACTAATCATTGTGTCAAAGTTACATTTCTGTAATGCTTTCCTATGAAAAGATATACTCAAAAATCTGCCAAACTGTGAGGGGTGCATTCACTTTCGTGATATACTGTATATCATGCAGTGTTGCTTAGCCAACTGAAAATACCATGTATGTCATTTAGTATATCCCCAAAACGCAGAGCAACAACACTTTCAAGATGGCTGAATCCAAGATGGCTGAATTGTTTGGCCCATAACTTCTGACTGGGTGGATGGATTTTTTCCAACATTTCTTTTAGCTTTGTTTTCTCAATAGTACTTTGTTTCATCTCTGCCCCAAAAGGCAAGCCCGCTTCCAGCATTTTCTGTGACAATGCAATCTAGTTGTATTTAGGTGCTGTTTCCACGTAGCAGGATATTTTTTTAGCAGGGTATTTTTTCTCCTGTTGAGGTGTAAACGCAACATGTGGATAAAAATAAATCCTCCATTGTAACAAATGCGTTTCAGCCCCCTAAACAGGATATTTTTTTCTCCTGCTTTTTATACCTGTACATGTACCTGGATTTTTAAATATCTGCTACGTGGAAACGGAAGGCCAAAACCAATGCAAAACCAATGCAACCAGGAGAAAAAGATATCCACATATAAAAATATCCAGCTACGTGGAAACAGCACCTTAGTTTCCATCTGCAGTCCTTGGGCAGGTGAAAAATACAAGTTTCTGAGCTATGAATTTTGCATATGGTCCCTGTCAACATAAACCAACAAAACTGAACTTAGCACAGCTGATCTACCTGCCTAATGCTGATGCGCAACTGACTTGTGAACTTACTACAATCAGTTGGTTCAGAGAGTTAATCAGATATGTGGCAGGGTTCTTCCCTATGCTATAACAGACGGCCTCTGCTCATCCTACATAATCGCTCTTGAATGGCTTCCCAAATGGCGGTTAGTCAGCACTTGACCAAGGGGACTCATCTCTGTGGTAGTTCAAGCCAGACCGCGCCCTCCTAGTGACGCAACACCTTCAGTGTTGCTTCTTCAGTAGTCAGGCCAGGAGCAATACAAATATCGTTCCTGAGCTCCCGAAAAATCGGATACCCCTCCCACTTTGTTGGGAGGCAAACAACCAGTACTAAACCAAGGGAGGAGATTTGAAAGTCGATGATGATCAGGCTAGGCTAGTTCTTAATCAAACCATTATTTTGGACATGTATGTGCCTCCATTTGTAGTGTAGACAGACAGTGTTTGGGAAAGAGGGATGGGAGTGAGGTTTTTGCCCAGGCCAGATTCAAACATTTAAGGCACGCACACTGTGTCACCACATGCCTGTATTCCTCTGCTGATTTTCTACTGGTTCATTTCTTTTATCTACTTCCAGTTGTGAAGGTCAGTGTTATAAAGAGACAGCGGTTTGTGGTCAGTTTTAGTTCCCCTTTGTCCATTTTATCGTTAATGACACATCTTCTTAAATATGCACATGGATCTATACATTCTATACAGATGTACATACATGTTTTAGATATGCCTGCTGTGTGTTACAATACTAGACTGCATTGTACACAGATGTAGTATACTATGTCTTAGAAATAGATGTTGTGATATTCTGGGTTTTATTATTAAGTTTTGAGGAAGAGTGCATTCAGTGCAAACATCACAGGGCACAAGGGCAGTCACGAGGGATGCGTTGCTCTTGTTGACGCCTACTGAACATAATTCTTGGCAGATGCCAGTCTCCTATGTGTAAATAATTACTGACAGAAATCTTTCTTTTGTTTTTTTTTTAAACTATTTTCAACAGAATGAAAGCTGTGTGTTCCACTCTCGGACCAGCATGGCTTTTTGAAAAATTCCCAAAGGTTGGAAATAGCAATGCCGTCAAATTACTGCAGGTAAAGAATCCACAGCAAACTCCTCACCTCTGCTTCATTGAGATGTTCAGTTTGCATCTATGCAGAGATTCATTTCCCATTTTGTGCTTTCTGTCTTTGTCGAGTTGTAAGGTTATGAGCGTGCACAGCCTGACTTTTTTTTGGCATACTTCTTGTTTCATACTGTAACTGCAGTGAACTTTCAATGAAACCGCATCTTCCTCTGCTTCTTTATTTTGTTTTTGGTTTCCATGTGCAGGACGAGAGGTGTGGCTCCACTTCCTTCTGGATGTCGGTCTGCAGCGACTCGGACCCGCCCATCTCGCCTGTGGAGGACATATCGGAACCCATCGCAACCCAAACCTTCTCCTTCCCCCCGTCCATCAAGGAAAATGCGGAAACGTGTCTTCCTCCGGAGGTCCGCATTGCCAAAGCAGACATTGTGGATCCATACAAGCCCCAGTGGGCGGACTCGTGTGTGGAGGACTCCACCCTGCTGCCAGAGGAGGTGCAGCCTGAGGAGACCACACTGGAGGAGGAGGAGGTGGAGGAGGAGGAGGAGCGCTCTTTGTGGCTCCAACGGCCCTCCTCGGGGAAGGACATCGGACTCCAAGATGTGACCGTCGGAGGCTTCAAGGGTCTGGGTGTCAGTGGAGATCTTCTTTGCCCTCTGTCACTTGTCCTCGGACAGACTGAGTGGTCCATCGGTGAACAAGGAGGAGGAGGAGGGATGAGAGACATGGATGGTTTCTCATTGGCTCTGTTGACTGACAGACAGACGGAATTGACCAATGGTCTACTGAGCTCCCTGAAAGGGGACATTCAGGACTCCTCTCCAGTGAACCCCTACTCTCCTCAGGGATGTTGGATTAAAGTTGCACATAACTCCTGATGAGGCTTACAGGACAACTGCGTTGTGCACACATGAACATGTAACACTTGAATGTACAATGTGAATGTACAACACTGAGATGGACACTTTTCTTCATTGTCAAGCATTAAATAAGACTTTCTGTCCATTCTGGGTCAATGTAAAATAAATGTACTGTAAATTGGACTGTTGCCATGATACATGTATAGGATATTGCTATATGTGGTTCAACTGCCAAATTTACAGTGCAAAGTGAAAGTGCCCAGACACTGATACACTATACAAGTTGCAAGTTGCACAAAAGTGTTCACTGCACACTGCACACAACGAAATTGCATTTTATGCCTCACCCGTGCGAGGGGGCAGCCCCCAATGGCGCCCCAAGGGAGCAGTAAGACGGGATGGTACCATGCTCAGGGTACCTCGGCCATGGAGGAGGATGGGGGAGAGCACTGGTTAATTACTCCCCCCACCAACCTGGCGGGTGGGAGTCGAACTGGCAGCCTTTGGGCTACCTCCCTAAGTCTGACACCCTAACCGCTTACCCATGACTGCCCCGCTTACCCATGGCTACAAACATGGCAACATTTTAACCCACTTCTTCATCATGGAAGACCAAAAAAAGAAAACTTGGCCACATGTGTGTCTTATTACACCTTGTTTGAGGCTATACCGTTGTGCATTGTGACTTATTTGTTGGCCCTTCAACTGACCTTGGGACCTCAGCGCGCTGAGAAGGGATCCCAGATAGCAAAATGTTTTTGGCAGAGTTTTGGGCCAAATCGTGTCTTGGCCTTTTGGCTGGCTTCAGTTTGAGTCCCCGGGCCAAAAGTGGCCCAAATTTGGCATGCCAAAACCAACCAAACCCAGCCATAAATTGACCAAAGTTCACCCAAAACCTATTTGGGATTTCCACGTACAGCCTTAAAGGCCCCAAAAGGAATTCCAGACCCCACCCTTCAGCCAAAATGCAGCCATAAAGTACCCATAACTGTCCCAGAACTGCCATAAATGAGCCTAAATACTGCCATAATGTACCCATAATTCAGCCATAATGTACCCATAACTCTCCCAGAACAGCCATAAATGACCCTAAATACTGCCATAATGTACCCATAATCGATCCCAAATGTAGCCATAATGGGGCCAAATGTCACTTATTTGTCTTATAAGTTTCCCTGTATACTTAAAATGTAAGTACCGGTATACAGAGAAACTTATAAGACAAATATGTGACATTTGGCCCCATTATGGATACATTTGGTTATCACTAAATATTCCTGTTTTATTGTTGAAAATCGCACATTTAATAAATGTGTGATTTTCAACAATGAAACTGGAATATTTATGAATATTTAGAAAAAAAAAAACAAGACAATTAAATACATTTCATTATACTTTATTGCCTCCAAATGCTGTGACTGGTTAGGGTGGGCAAGTGGCTGGATTTGATGGATGGGTATAGCTGCACGGCAGGTGGCGGAGGACTGGGTGACTTGATGGGTGCTTGGATGTCTGGGTACAGGCCTCTTGTTTTCATCTTGGTCCCCTGGCCAGTAAAAGCAGGTACTCTATTGCCACATAGAGGTAGGTAGATCAGATCAGATTCGCGACATCTAGGAAAGAATAAAAAGATAAACCAAATTGAATTACTACATGCAAAAGTAACTTTGAAAACAGTGGCATTACATTTTTTTCTTCTTCTTTTATTTAACCTTTATTTAACCAGGAAAATAAACCTGTTGAGATTAAAAATCTCTTTTGACAAGGGTGTCCTGGCCAAGTGGCGGCACAAATGCACTTGATTAATAGAGTAATAGACGGGAGAGGGGGGAGGGGTGTTATTAAAATTTGGTACCTGTTTTTGAGATCCGATTTGATTGACCCCTCCCACAGGTGACTGCAGTGTCCGTTCGCAGCACAGCATCTGAAAAGAGAATGTAGATGTTATTTCATATTTTATACATTTTAAATGACATGAGTAGTAGGCTACAGTAGATTGTACAACCATCTACGGAATTGTCAAAAGTAAAAGGGAGAAAAAGAATAGGAAAAAAACAATTCTCAATCAAACAAAACCCTGCCAAAACGTGCACTTGAGTAGATAGTAGCCCACTGATTCTAAGATCAGAGTACTGGTCAAATTGGAGTTTTTTTTAACCTAGCTTTTAGGTTTTTCAATAACAACAAAGCAGTAGGCTATCTATCTCATTGGGTGTGCCTACAGTAGAATAACTGGTGAAACAGACTGGTCACTATGTTATATCATGTGCCATTGTTAAAGCTTTCTGCTAATTAGTAGCATTAATGCTCCCACTACCCTGGACTTGTCAGTAGGCCTATCTGATGTGTTTTTTTCCCCCCTTATTCAGTCTTTTCCGAGATCCTGGTCTGGGGGCAGGCCTTTGTTTACATTTCACCATGAATTCACTTCTACTTTTACCTTTGACACCTCTAGTAAGCTACTCTCTGTGTTGAGGTATTACAAATGTTAGAGCAAGACTACATAGGCCTACATGGGCCACATTTCTGTATACGGTTTACCCCCTGTTGTTGATAGCTGAACAATACACACTGCCTTAACAACTGATCATGTTAAATAGCCAGCGCTTAAACACAAACTGACCATTGCATTACCCAATACAGACGTATACTTAAAAGCAGTTACATTAAAAGCAAGGACTTTCACAACGAACGAAGATTAGACCAGAGAGAGAGGTTAATAAATTGTGGAACCAACCTGTAGTATGCCTGTCAAAAAACAAGTTCCTCCACCGGGTGACTGCCTTCAGCAGCAGCACATCTGAAAAGACAATGTAGAAAAAAGCAGATTCACTCGATTGCTTCAGTAGTAGGCTAGAATTACAGTGAGTCAAACACTTTCCGTGACAGACAGATATTGCTAGATAGTGCTCTGCTTTGTGCCAATAGGTAGAAGATGCTCCATGCCTGAGTTAGCTAGCTCCCGGCTTTTGCTAGCTATCGTTGGCCAGTTAGCTGGGATTGCTAGTGTTGTTGTTCTTTGATTGAAATTCCCTTGGCATTGATATCTGAAAGTGAATTTCAACCACAGAACAACACTTAATCAACCGTTACTGAGTATGAGGGTAGCAACTAAGATTAAATGTCACAGTTGTGTGTCACAGACGTTTGTGTTTTAGCTCCTGTTAAAAGAGTATAGAAGTTTCAGCGCATAAGACGGAAACCGACGGTCACAGACCTATGAAATCAACATGAAAACCGATAACACAAAATGCCTCATCTCTTAAGTCATCGGCGGTTGTATTTAATATAAAAACGTGTCAACTGCACTTACCTGCATTAACTGAAGTCTGACACACACTGGCGCTGGGGAAACTGAAGTGAGGCAAGCAGCACGAGTTTCTCTTGACAGTTGATTTTGGCAGTCTTTTGGATTGCCGTAAGCGCACCAATGTAGAACGTTGCTGTCCCGCTCTCCACCCGAGGTTCAGATTAACCTGACACATGCCATAACCTGGCCATAACTCATTCATTCACAGTCCGCGCGTTTTAATGTGTTGTGGGACGCCATAAACAACCCATATTTTAGCCAAATCTTGGGTTTTTTTGCTTTCCAGAGGAACGCCCCAATTCACTGGCGCCCAGGTCAACCATAACCATGCCAAAATTTTGCCAAAAGCTTATGGCTTGCCAAAAGGAAGCCATAAATTGCAGATATCTGCCAAAACAAAGCCAACATATCTGCTATCTGGGATGTGCATTCATTTAGTAGAAAACTAGACATGAGCTAACAAATGAGATTAATAGACAATGGAATGCCATCTTGCGCAGTAAAACACAAAATATGTGTAGCTGAGCTTTTCACACACAATACATCAAAAATTGAAATATAGGTAGCACTTTAGAGTAATCACCCCCAAAAAGCTTTATAAACACTTAATAAATAATCAACTAATTATTAACACAACATTTACAAAAGTTTATAAATGACTAAGAAATACTATATTAAATCAGCAGATAGAGCACAGTAGCACCAGTCCTGGACGTTTGCCCTCCAAACACTTGAAGGCATGAAACTAGGGCTGTCCCGACTATTCGACGTAATCGATTACGTCGATTGCGTAAATAAGTCGGCGTGTTCAACATACCGTCGTTTACGTGATTTGCGCAAAAAAAAGTGACTTGCGCAAGCCGCGAGGTAGACGTGCCAAACAGAAGCGAAGAAAATGGCAGAGGCTGAAATCCTGAGGGTGTCAGTGTCAGACGAAGATGAAGTGGCACCACTAATCAGCCCAATGAAAAAAAGTGATTTGTGCGAACCGCGAGGTAGCTTACGTGCTGAAAACAGAAGTGGAGAAAATGACAGGGGCTGCACGTCCGAGAGTGTCAGTGTCAAACAAAGATGAAGGTAACAGGCACCACTTATCAGCCCAATAAACGGACAAAGACATCTAAAGTGTGGCGATATTTTAAAGACAAGGCACAAGACCTGGTTGTGTTTCTGTAGGAGACTATATTTATTGAGGAAGTGAAAGTTTTTCAGATCGAGACGCGCATTTCACACTGCTTTATACTGTCGCTATGCTGGCGGCGTGCATAGCAACGACAAGGGAGATAATGATTCGTAATGTGCCTGTTATAGACGCAATATTCAACACCTTTAGGGTGACAGTGGTCGGGGTGTTTGTAGAAGAGCTTGTATACAAAGTTAAAAAGTAAATGAAGACAACAGAAGTGTGCATATTCCGGCCAACAGCGTGAGATGTGGAGGAGTGAGAGGAATGCATGCCTGATTCAGAAAGGTCTCTTCCCTTCTCCTCCACGGACGGTGCACGAAGTTCACCTCGCACTATTCAATAGGCAGGCCTATTGTTTGTGCCGACTGCAGGTCTAAATAAATAGTAATAATATTCTAATAATATAATAAGTCATAATTATGTCGTGCTGCAATTACTAACTGGGTCTATATTAGCGACAGATAGGGATACTAACTGGGTCTATATTTGCGACAGAGAGGGGATAGGGACCAGCTGGGTTTTGGTGCGTCAACAGAATGACATGGACAGAGTAGCCTCGACGTTCTTTCCTTGCAGGCTACTCATAAAATCTCTGGTAGCCTTTACCCTAACCTATAGTGGCCCATATTTGTTTCCACTTTCCTAATACTGTATAACTTGGGCCTCTTTATACATCAGTAAATGTAGGCTAATAAGCTTACTTGATTTGAACTGAAACAAATAGATATTAGGCCTATTAGGCCTGTGTGTAGGCCTATTATAGTCTATGACTAATTTATACAATGTCCCCTTTTTTTCTTTGTTATTTATTATTATTTTTTTTTAGAAATCATTGTCCTAATAGGCCCTAGGTGCACTCTGCTTTATTTGTCTGTTATTTTTCAGGTCAAAATTAAGTGGCATATCACAGTTTTTCCCTTCCAAAAAAATAAATAAATAATCGCGACTATTCGAAAAAAATAGTTGATAGAATAATCGGGAGGAAAATAATCTTTAGGGACAGCCCTACATGAAACCACTAGATATAGAAGTAGTCGGCAGGCAAACACACATAGAATCCAGTCATCCAGTAGAAGTTGAGTCCCACTCCACTCTGCCATTGTAGTTTGGTTCTTACTCATTTGCAAACATTTGTAAAGGTGTTGTACATGATCAATTCATTAATAAGTGTTAATAAAGTGTTTATAAAGCTTTTTAGGGGTAGATATTCTATTAGTGTTACCAAAGTAGGTGTATAACTACAACGTATTGTACACCCAGACTAATTTCTCTTTCTATACACTACTGGTCATCTGAGATTTTCTGTCTTTCTTGTTGTCCTTCAATCTGGCCACATGAATTGTGGAAACCAGATAGGGCATCACTATAAAAGCAGCCATGTAGGTAACCATGTGTTATCAATGTATTATAAGGACTGACAGTTAATTTAGTTGTATTCCCAATGTTTCATCATATCTTGGAAATCGTCTTCATAACTGAAATCTGAAGAAGGACTTTTTCTGGACCTTGTACAATTACTTTTAATTTGTATCTGCATAATTACATTTTTGTTATTGTTTTTGTGTGTCTATAACATGTAATGGTGTGTTTATACCATGGTTTATAAAGGGTATGAAGGTTATGGTGTTGTATCTCCTTGTCTGTGTATTATAGTGGGCCCATACAGTCATCAGTGATTCTCAAAGTGTGGTCCGTGGACCGCTGATGGTCCGTGACAGAGCTCAGGAGGTTGTTGGCGAGGGGGATTTCTACTTTTCCAAAACAGGCTTAGCTAGCTGTAGGCTATATTTGTAACGTTATTACAAAGCTGAAGTTTCATTTTCACCACATTAAGACAGGCTTGTCTTACTGTATGTGAATAAAAAGTATGTGATCTGCATAGAAATTAGCAGTGTCAAGCATTTTATGTAGGCCTATTGGTTTTGGGGACCTTTTAGATGACTTTGTCGACCCAAAGCTGTCAATGACCCTGTGTGCCAGCCCAAGCTTGGTCAACAGGTAAGCAGAACCCAACATTAAGAAACAGTAAGTGCTATTATACATAACATAAACAGAGACACAACGGAACTCAGAAACGGTAAACACATAGGCCTACTCGCGCTGTCAACGCAATGTTGCAACAAACAACCGCCAGTACACACATAACCAGGGCCGTCGTTAGCCCTATTTTAGGGGGGCTTTGGCCCCCCCTACATTAGTATTAGCCTCCCTTTAACGATTTTGCAAAAAAATATATATATATATTTTTTCTTTTTTTACATTTTTCCAAAAACAAATGCAGTAAAGCACTGAATATGAACCACCAAGAAGGCAAGTTAATCTGAATACAAGTTCCTGTTTGCTTATTTATTGTTTAATGCCACTTATATCCTACTGCACAGCAATAAAAGCAGGGTGCACAGCAATATGTTATGCGGGGGGGAAACAGGTAGAGGATTGTGCTTTCTGACTAGCACCTCGAGAAAAGTGTAATTACTCACACGGATGAAATCTTCCGACCTAAAGTACCAACTTTCACTCACAATACCCGTGTAATAAATCCATTTGACATTGTCTTGAAATTATAGTTGAGCTTTAATATTTGTCTTAACAGTTTGGAAACACACATGAACTGATTAAAATAGCTACTAATGGAGTAAAAATGACGTAATATCTGCCAGCGATGCATAGTTTTCCAAGTAAGGAACCTGTTTGAATTAATCGCTTCCTGACAACTGCTTCTCCTGGAGACGCGCAGTTTACTGTAAAAAAAAATGATGTAATTTCACATTAGAATTTTACAACAAGAAGTTGTATATACCAGTTTACTATTCACTGTTGTAATGTGCAATGCATTGTGGGATATCATATAGAGCAGTGGTTCTTAACCTGGGGTGCGGGCACCCCCTGGTGGTGCGCCAGAGATTCCAGGGGGTGCACAGAATTTTGTTAGTGTAGAGGTTGTGACCAAAATTATACTCGCAAACATTATAATTAGGCCAAATTAAATCCAAATTAAACAAGTTGTGGTTCCCATTTAAAGTCATTCAGGTATTGATTCATGTCTGAAGGAAGAATCATTATAATTAATCACTCATTTATCATTTTTTAGTGCATATACACATGTAGAAGTTTGTGTTGGGGGTGCGCGGCTTGTCTTCGGCACAGGTAAGGGGGTGCGCTAAGAAAAAAGGTTAAGAACCACTGATATAGAGTACGATTCACAATTCTAAATGTACAACAGCACATGGTACTTTTTACCATTTAAAGATCCGTTTTTTTCCGGGTTGCTGTCCTAATGCAAATGTATGCAAAGCCACATGCAGAAATTATGCACAACCACCCTATGTAAATAAGGTGTTCATGTATTGCTTCATGATCATTCCATCATCCATTGTCTTGATGGTCTATTTACCCCCGCTGCAGTCTAAATTAGGATTTGTTCAAGTGTAGTTCTATAAATTTGACATAGACAGTCCCTCCAGGAAATCGCGATGTTGCGATCGCGGCGTTTTTCGCAACTTCAATGAATTCCCGCGAATTCTGCGCGAGAGCGCAACTTTAACCAATCACCGCGATTTCCCGCAACTTTGAACCAATCCATGTCCGTAACGTGTTGCGCTAAACATGTTGCCATAACGTGTTGCCATAAACATGTAACGTGTTGCCATGAACATGTTACTATCTGGGAATGGTCCTTGTGAAAGAACATGGTTTGCTGAAACAAATAGGCCTAAGGCATTAAGGGTGGCTGTGAGACTAGTGGTGGGGTCGCCACCTGTTAGGAAGCGCATAGACAGCGCTGTTTTTCCCTCCCCTTGCTGGAGCTTGTGGATAGTCAATGGAAGGAGAGAAATAAGCGTGCGTGTTGGACTTTGCTATTCCCATGGAAAGATGACTACTTTCACAGAATTGTAGGCCTAGCCAATAGTTATTAAATAAATACTTGGAGTTAAATTGCATTTTAGTATGCAAAAGTGACAACGATAGCGAAAGCGAATACCTCAACAGCCGAGGTTGCAACGTCCAGGCTCTCCTGCTTTTAACACTCGGGAATACAAATAGGCCTAGGCTATTCAACTAAAACTAAGGAATAGACTAGGCTACAACACATTTATGTAGGCCAATTGATTAGGCCCTACTTCCAACACCAGTTATCAATCAAGACCTACGGACACCCTTGCAACCTCTACCTCGCATAACATTTAAACTTCACGATAGGCTGCATTAAAGATTGCGTTTGAATATGATGTAGCCGACATGAGTCTGTCAAGGGAAGGCTGAGTTCTGGCGGCGCCCCTGAGCCACTCGCCTATTTTCGATTGCATGCTGGATGACAAAACCATGTAGGCTATTTTGTATTGATTGTACAACTCAACCGATGGTGGTCAATGCAAAGAATGTTACCGATAGACTACTGTTTCTAGACTGAGAAGCGCGAGCTTCTATGCATTTTAAGCGCGTTGAGTTGAGGTGCATATCAGCCCTGCATATCAGGCCATAGCCTATGGAAACATCCTTGGTTGGGGCAAACTTAAAAGCAGGGCATATTATCTCGCCAGATATGCATCATAACGTTAAGCCCGCGATGGGGAAAATGCGCGTTAGCCTACTCGCAAGGAACACTTCACCTTGGGAAAGTGACCGTGTCGCAAGCGTAGGAGGGGAACATAACAGCCTTCGGAGGCTGAACGCAAGCGCGTTCATAAAGGACAGGGAAAGCAAAAGGGATTAAATAGGCATAGGCCTAGTCTTTGGAGAATGCCATGATATAAAAACAGATTAAGTCCTGTGGTTCGGTTGTTGTCAGTGTGTGCTTTTTTTTTCAACTGCTTAAATAGCCTAATGTTCAACAATCAATGTCCATCACCATTAAGCTAAAATATTTAGACATCTTATTTACGCAGCTTGAGGTTACCTACCTAGGCAGCCAAGCCTACCTCAAAAATAGCCTACCAAAATGACCACTGAAAATAATATAAAAACACCAGAGGACTGGAATATGGCAGTGTCCTTTACTTTCAAGCGTGGGGAAACACATTAAAAATCGCAACAAAAATCGCACCTTTCACTTCATGCCGCAACAAAATCGCAACAACACAGTAAGAAGCTCCGCAACTTTTATCGCGATTTTCTGGAAATCCCCGTGCACCATCTGGACTGCGATTTTTTTAGAAAATGCCCGCGATTTCCTGGTGGGACTGCATAGACCAGTGGGGAAGGGAAATGGCTGGGAAGTTGGATCGGCCCTACACAAAGCAATACCAAAAGACATTGAAATAATATTGAAGTGCAATACAAATCTTAGCTCAAAAGAAATGCAACAGCCACCAAAAGGCTGTTCGGCCCAGTGAGATTCACACAGTAACAACAATATGAATAGGAAATAGAATCATTAGCCAATTGAGCTCAGGTCACATTCTGTTTGTATGCTTTTAAAACATGCATACAGGCCTGATAGAGGTGGAGAGGATTTTCACTTATTTGAACTCTTCAATCACATACATCTGGTCATGAGCAAGGAGGTAGAGATAGGAGGGTTTACAGACATCATCGGAGCGTAGTACGGAATGATAGCAAGGGGAGTCCAATTTTCTTCTTCCATGGTCAAATTGGAAGCATGGTAAAGTGTGGAACAGGGGTCCGTTTCTCGAAAGCGTCTTTGCTATCGTCGTTAGCAAAGTCCTTCGTAAGAGCGACTCAACTCTCTCTCGGCAGCGACGCTCACCACTAAATCCAAGGGAACGGTAAGGCGGTCTTAAGACGGTCTTAAGACGGTTAGCAACGACAAGAATCGAGAAACGGACCCCAGGTCATAGGATACAACAGTGAATGTTTGTCAGCTGTCCTTAATTATCCCCCGCAATTAATGCTGACCGACAGCTTCAGTAAATTTGGCCACAAACTGAGCACTGACGAACGAATATCCTCAACCGCTTTCATAAATGTATTACTTCTATGGCATTAAAGCAGCACCCTCATACTACACTGTGGCCAATGCATTTTCCATTGAGTGATACTTCTTATCCAATCTACCTTCTTTGGTCATGAGCCAGCTGATTGTAAATGACGTCCAGGTGCGCTATTTTCAGCTCAGTGTAATTCAAAACGGGCTTCTCTCTTCTAAAAGGGCATGGGAGAGGCCTATGATGGTTTGTCCAGAGAATCTCTAACAGGGAGAATGTTCACACTGATTGGTTCCCATTGTAGCCAGTTAGCTTTGCATGCATACTGCAGTTCCTATGGAGTGTCCACTAGTTGGCGAGCGTCGGTAAGTCCTTCATGTGGGAAAATGTATGGAATGGAAAGGGGAATCCATATGCTAAATACATCGCTACTGCCATTTCTAGTCACAAATATCATCAACAAAACATTCCTGGTAAGCACTATGACTGTTGTTTAACAATAGGCTGTATTGACAAATCGTTCAGGTGTGTAGTTTTACTAGCCTGGTCCTGACCATCCCATAATACTACCATTTCATTTCGTATTTATGGTCTGGCATTTCTTTGCTCTGAAGCAATTGTAGGAAGCAGGAAGCTTGCATTCAGTTATGGTTTGAAATTATTGGACACCTCTCACCCAATCGCTGGCAGTTACTCAACAACAACATAGCGCAGACCAATGGCTCTGGCGCAGATGTGTACGTCATTGTCACGAGCGTCCTCCCCCTTTCGCCCCCACGTGGGGGGCGTATTCGATTATTGGCTGTTTTCTGGGGGGGGGGCGTTGCGATCAAAATTCTACTGCTCCAGGCACTCCACAGAGAAGCACGGCCAGACTACAGTAGTGGAGCCAATCCTTTGGCGGAAGTACGTAGGATGGCTCGCGAGGCTATAGTTTTACAGCAGGTTAGAAGATTTCGACCTGTACTCGCTAGCATCCCACTAATGTTTATGGGTTTGGCCTCATAAAAAATGAGCTTTGTGACCCAGTATATAATAATCTAGTGGCGCAAAATAATCGAAACGCTACTCAAATGGGGTCTTATTATTTCTAGCTTCGAACTGAATAATAATATTTCAGGACAAAAAATTATAAAAAATCAAAAAAATTATAATGGTAGAAAACTCCATTGCCACCCATTCATTTTGCACTTAGGTAGGATTAGGGTTAGCCAGTTGTGGCTAGTAGCTAGTTCCGTGAGTGAACACCCCCTGGTTTGTCCATTTATACAGACGATGGGCATAGAGCATAAACGATGCTCAGGTGTGGCAGCCCCCCTGTGGTTCAATTTGGCTTTTTGATGGCTTCTGCAACAGAGTATATCTCAAAATCCCATGAGAAGGAATGGAGGCAGAGGCCCAGGATCATTATTTTCAAAGGCTGTATGTTGTGATGTTTCCAGTGTTTGCGTTGGAAGAACGCAACAATTAGCTGGCAACTTGTCGCTAGCAATTTGTTGTAATTTTACAACAATTAGCTGGCAACTTTTATTGCCAGCAATTTGCTTTAAATTTACTTCAATTAGCTGGCAACTTATCACCAGCAATTTGTTTTAATTTCACAACAATGAGCTGTCAATTTGTTTGCCAGCAATTTGTTGTAATTTTACAACATTAGCGGTAACTTTTCACCAGCAATTCAACTCAACTTCACTTTACTGGTGCAATGTGCAATTAATGAAGATTGGCCAACAGTCTGGCCCACTTGAGCCATGAAACTTTCCACACATTAAAAGGACAGGTGTTTCAGTTATTGTGTCCAACCACTGTGTAGACAATTCCACATATATATGGAATGTTTTGATATGTGCATTAAACAAGGGCCAAAATCAATCCATTTCAGAATATCCTTATACTTTTTTAAACACTATCTTAGAAGGAGCCCAGTCTGTTTTTTAAACTATAGTTCTAGAGCAGGAGCATCAATGATTGGAACATTCTAGGAACTTGTTACTGTTTCTGTTGAAACTCAACAGAAGAACAATCTCTCGGGGGGAAATGCATTGTCCACGGTGTAGTACGGGGCGTTGCCTGAGGACACGAGTGGATGGAAAATTAACTCCCTTGCGCATGGTCATTGGTCAGTGGGTGCGATGGATACAATTTCCGTACTCCCTTGCGCATGGTCAGTGGGGGCGACACCATGATGGATAATTTCTGGCCAAATTAACGGCAGCTGTTGGTCATCAGTAATTGCTGGGGGTAATTAAGGACAGCTGACAAACATTCACGTTGTCCTATGACCTGTTCCACACTCCGACCCTCGCGGAAATGGGAGCTTGCGTAAATTCTACCAGGGAGACTCGAATTTCTCGGCTGTCAAACTTAGCCTACTAGGCCAACCAACAAATCTTCCTTTTGACAGATCATACATGCGTCATCATTGCCCAGGATCGCCAACCAATCACAACGCGAGATTGGGGGTTCCCCCGTTACGCGTCACTCATGCATCGTTACCTCTCAGCCAATGGATCACATTCACGTTCGTTTAAATAGCTGTCACTCATTCTGTTCTCTGCTTTTCAGTTAAGCCGATTTTGAAGCCACCACCACCCCTCCGTCCACCGTCACCAGAGGTTCCCGTCTGTTAGGGGGCAGGCTACGCCCGCCTCCATCTCCGCTGGAGGATATGCCGTCCTATCCCGGAGTTCAACGCCAAGACGGGAACCTTCGCCAAACTGATTCATGCATTTTATCAAGTGTTATTGTTCGCCAAACTTTTATGCATTCCTGTATCATGTCTAATGTTCAATAAATGTTAACAACGTTCGTTTGCCTCTCGAGTCTTCATGGTAGAAGTGTCATTGCATGCTTCCCTGATGCTTCCAATACTGACCGTAGAAGAAGAATAAAATGTCCGTACTCCCCTCGCCATCATTTCGTACTACGCTGTTATGACGTGAGTAAGCCCTCTTGTCTCAAGCCTCTTTGGTTGTCACACTCTATATCTAACCAATCTGTCAATTAGTGCCTTGCCTCACTTTATTACTAATCACTTTCATGTCGTGATTCAATGATTGCCAGCACCTGCCGAATGCCTGATTACTCTGGTCACATGGTTCACTGCCCCGCTATATAAACCTGGACTGTCACACTGCTTTGGTTGCTTGTCTGAATGGCACAGCATAGCGCCTGACTCACTGGCGCTCACTGCTACTGGCAATCAATTGATTAGCCGACTAGCTGAGTGGTTGGTTTGTTGACTAGGTGGCTGGCAGCATAGTGCCGGTTGACTGGCTAGCTGCCTGGCAGGTTGACTGACAGCCTGTCCGCCTGGTCAGTTGACTGGCCAGCTGCTTGGCCGGTTGACTGTCAACCAGCCAGTGAACCGGCCAGGCAGCTGGCCAGTCAACCAGCCAGGCTGTCAGGGCCAGTTGGCTACCTGGCAGATTAACTGGTTGGCTGCCTGACAGGTTAACTGGTTGGGTTTTTTCATCTTTTGCGAGCCATCTTGTAGCATAGCATGTTTTATGGTGTTTTTTTGCATAACATTAAATTTAGACCACTTGATTGGTTTGACAAATGCATTTCCATACAGTTCTTATTGTGTCTGTTTTTGTATTCCCCTTTGAAATGACTTGATAAATGAAAGTCCACTTGAGAAAACTGTCACTGTCACTATGACAACACTATGCTGAGTGATTTTTTATTTGCGCCACACTCATGCAAGGCTGAACCTGTAGAAGTATATGCTTAGAGCAGAGTGGCATTTTGGCACCATGCTATCTCAGTCATGGTGGAGGATGGGGAGGTGGGACGATACCATGTTGAAGGCATCTCAGACGTGGAGACGGGCAGTGGGGGTGGAGGCGGGTGGATGCGGGGGCAGGACATGTGCCATGGTCGGAGTAGTTTTGAAAATGGAACAGGGGTGAGTTTCTCAAAAGAGAAGTTGTTAGCCTGTTAGCAACTTCGGTAGTTGCCAATGGGAAAATGCATTGAAAACAACAAAGTAGCTAATGTAGTAAGCAACTTTGGTTTTGAGAAATTCACCCCAGTGTTGTAATTTTAAACGACTGGCTGGCAACTGTTTTTGTCAGCAATTTGTAAATTTACAACAATTTGCTGGCACTCATTCCCTATCAATTAGCTGTAAATTTCTGTCTGAAATCTTTTACAGTGTAGGCTAACTCCTTAAAGTTCCTAGTCCTTGTGTAAATTATGCTCTCTGCATTTTTATCTAATCATTTTAACTTCCGTACATAATATTCATTGAAACATTTTGAAATGTTTTGTTAAGCTTACATATAAGGAATGTTCATTAAAATGTGAATACTAGTGTTTAAAAATCGGTATGGTGCTCTTAAAATAATTGTTCAAGAAGACGCTTTTGCACAGCTCTGTAGGTGGGCAGGTGCGTATATTATACCAGTGGGGTTGTCATTCAAGTGTAAAGAAATCCTGCACACTGTCCATTCCACCAACAAACTTTAATACAACATGAAGAAGGTCGGATGACCGAAACAATGTATTAAAGTTTGTTGGTGGAATAGACAGTGTGCAGGATTTCTTTGCTCTTAAAATAATGAATTCATAGACAAAACCTTAGCAGGTGAGCTGAAAAAATTTCGGCGCCGCCCCCTGTGTCTCAAACCTAGTGACGGGCCTGCACATAACACAGTAACAACCCAATAACAGCAACTTACATTCTCAAAGACGCACGGTCGGCACACAGGCAAAGGACGAGGACGATGGGATCCTGAATCGTCCGAGACACAAAGAGAGAAATGAGAATAAGGAGAAGAGAGAGAGAAAGTCGGATCCACATTAACAGGCTACCACAGTCCTGCATGGAGTCCCCGTTGGTCACTTCTGCGCTGGTGGGCATAGCTCCGACCCCTTAATAAAAAGTGTTTTTTGCCGCAAAGTCTATATGTAAATGAGCTCATGTCCAGCTCGTGCAGGAAAGTCTGCACCAATCACAGGAGACAATAACAGCGTGCGCAGCACTCCTGTGCTTGTCCACAAAACGTCACTGGTACACACAGACACAGACACCCTGACGCCAGAATTCTGAACATACACTGACAAATGTTTTGCACTCAACTGCAGATGACACATGCTAATAATAACAGAAATAATATCTTAAGAAGCTAATTAATTTGACACATCACAACCAACAACAAGACAATGACAATTTGATCAGGGTTATAATTGGCTTTCACAAAAGGAGAGATTGAGAGGCCTAGAGAACATGCTGCTTGCTTGTTGTCTGCACACAAACCAAAATGTGGTTACGTTTATGGACACTGATTATTTTTGTTTAAGATGATTTATTTACTAGACACAGGCCTACATGACAATTTTGTCACTTCCTAAAATACTACTGCTCACATCCTCCGAGATCACTTTCACTGAATCAGGTTTAGGCAAACTGTTTCATCTCCCACTCAGCGTTTTTCCCACAAATGTCAGTGTTTCTTTTTGTCATCATTCAAGTGTACAGAAATCCTGCACACTGTCAATTCCACCAACAAACTTTAATACAATGTTTTGGTCATCCGACCTTCTTCAGGTTAACTTTACCTGAAGAAAGTCAGATGATCAAAACGTTACGTTATAGTATGTTGGAGGAATGGACAGTGTGCGGGATTTCTTTACACTTGAATGACAACCCTCTAGGATAATATCTTACGCACCTGTCCAGCCTTTTTTGTATTATGTTATCAGTAATTCTTTCATTCTTCCTCATAAAGTCAAGCAAGGCCAGGCCACATGTTCAGCATTTTAGCAGTCTGTATGCAAAACAATGTACAAGTTCACCAGTTCAACATTGCAGCAGGCAGGGGCGTTGCAGTAAATTGTGGGCCCTATGTTCAATTAGGCCAATGGAACCCCCCATCTCTACATACATCGGACTGTGTGTGCATGAATGAATGAATTTATTCAGTCTATTAGATGTAACAACATTGTACAGCAACAATAACCATGCATTGAAAGGGATAAATAGACAGGGATATACACAAAAAAAGTCCGAAGACTTATTTCCATTGTGCTCCCTTGTGGTCCCACTGGGCCCTGGTGACTCAGTCACACTTTAACCCTCTGTACGACACCCCTGGCAGCAGGCACAGAGCAGATGTCTCCTGGGTTGTTTTGGGAGTGTTCATGTGTGAAGAAGACTTACACGCTCTTGAGCAGAAGGGTGTTTCCAGTCTGAAAAAGAGAAGTATTTCATGATGCCAAATACAAGATGCCAAAACATGGTTCAATTGCTGCACGCAAAAAAGCAACTCAAAATTACTTTCTCTCATGTTTTTTATACAGTAGTCTCATAATAATGTGTATTGAACAAGGCTTTAGTAAGTAAGCCATAATATAGTTGATATTGTAAGATTCCCTCTTCATTTGCAGATGCTTCATTGGAAACAAATCAAGTCACATCAAATTAGGCCTGCTGGCTATTCAGTTCTGAATCAGACTTCTTGTCTCTAAATAAAGACGGATGAATACTGCGTTTCATTTCTTCCCCAGAAACTGAATGGTTTATTTTAGCAACATTTAAGTCAACATCATTACTGCAACCACCTGATGCCATTTAACTGAGAATGTCCTCTCAGTGTTTTTGTTCTGGTGAGACTCTGAACCTGAGGTCTTTGAACACTAACAGATTAAATATGATATAGGATAGTAGATATTACAAATATGTATTTTATCAGAGTTGTATAAAAGTAGAAGTAGAGGTACTTACAGTGTAATTACCACAATTACTTACAAATGTAATTACAACACTTATATGATATTGATGTTGAAACCATGTGATATCATAGGCTACTAGGCCTACTAGTGTTGTGATTATATATGTAAGAGTACTTCTACTTCTACTTTATACAACTCTGTATTTTATGCTGCATTTGATCAGCATCATAGACGTAGGAGTACTAACAGTTAAAGGTGGACACCGACCGACAGAGGTACGACCTAAAACCATATGCATCGCGCACAGTAGCTGAAGGGGAGGAGGAACTGGGAGCTGAGGTCATGCACTCCGATATCTTGTCGACCCAAAGACACACTTTCAGTCTGACTGACGGCAGTAGGGTCAAAGACGCGAGTTCGTGATTGTTCCATCAGTGTCCGAGAGCTGCCAAAGTAGACTAAATAATCATGGTAAAAGTATTTTGGGAACTTCATGGAGTCTGACTCCTAAATAGGCGTGTGATGGATAAATTAGTTTTTGACATTCGACAAATTGACGACGATAAGGTGGTCGCCACGGGGCACTGATGTGACGTCTGACCGCGTAAGTACCACATGTAAATACCACATGTATTTCCTATCCTATCATTGGCCATAGTGTTCTGAATCCACACATTACGTTAGAGCTCCTCGTATTGAAATGGGACTGTATCTCAGATAACGCGGCTTTTCATGGATAGATTGGTAGGCTATGAGGAAAATACGGACTGATTCACTCATCCGCCCAGTGTATTTGTCGTTTCAAAGTAGGCTATCAGGAAAATATATGGACTGATGCACTCATCCGCCCAGCGTGTTCATCTGTTCATCTGACTATTTGTCGTTTCAAAATGCCTATTTATAGCAGCAGTAAGTCGAGTGTCTGAGTGAAACGTTCTGATGGTAATGCGTTGCTGAATAGCTCAACATTGTTTTGCACCTGTTACGCAGTTGAGCATCGCTACAAACGCCGCTGATTCTCTGCAGTTGTTGATATCTGGATGTGGATGGGAAGGGACTCACACGTTGGTTACCGCTCTGACAGAGCATGTGTTATCCAACGACAATACACCACCTTTTCTTCTTACTATGTGCTTCGGGAATCTGCGACGGTAAGTTGCTCTGATGTGTGATACTTTTTAATAAATTGCGCTAGGAAAAAATGCGCAATTACGCATCATCCACCGGTGTCACGCGTTGATTTAACAGGTGGATCCAGATAAATTACAATAGCCTACCATTATCTGCGTATGAATTACCTTTCGATAGTCGATATAAGTAACCTAAACCTCTGCTCACTGTATCACTTTCTCCAGCCCAGAGCCGCTGTGCAGCAAATACCAGCCGTGGTCAATTTGTGCAAGTGGGCACAAGTTTCGAAGTGGTCTGCATCATCGACTGCAGAGGAAAAAGTCCCACCATTTACCAGGATACTACCAATGAACTTTCGCACGAGAAAGTCAATGGCACAATAATGCACATGGTTCAAAACATTTCCAGAAATACAACATATGCTTGCACATGTAGACAAGACAAGTCTTTCATCTGCGGCGTGGATGTATCAGTTGGATGTAAGTGTAACTACTACTTAAATAATTAAAAAAAACACTGTAATCTACTTTCATTCATAATAATATAAACTTTATTTCCATGCAAAATAAGAACAAGATATCTAGGTCTGTGGCTGCCGCATCCTAAATGTGCAATATGCACCAGCTCATATCAGGTTTTATGAATAGGCTACAAAATAGGCTAAAATAGGATAGAAAGTGGTCGCAGGTGCAAAAGTATTTTGTTGATATGTTGTGTGCGTAGGTATGGCTGAAGTAGTCTTGTTTTGTCTCTCAGATCCTCCTGAGGTTCCTCAGAACGTGGCGTGCGAGCAGGATGGAGAGTCCGGACCTGTCCGCTGCACTTGCAAAATGGGAACCAGAACTGACCTGTGGACAACCTCAGAGTTCCGGTCAGTAGAAATAGAAAGCCAGTGGCTTGCACTTGAAATCAAATGTGCAGCGCAAGGTTTGGTAACTTTGCTAAGCACACTTTCGTTTTTTATTTTCTCTACACGGTTGTTCCCAATTGTTCTACATCAGCGATTCTCAAACTATGGGGAAGATATTCTAAGTGGAATATAATAATTTAGTAAAATCAAAATAACAATATTGATTTATTTGAGCTGTATTATTTATTATTTGGGCCAGAAGTGGGCCCAAGCTGGAAAAGGTTGGGAACCCCTAATCTACATAATGTGCTTACATCAAGTCAAGTCAAGTCGATTTTATTGTCAATTTCTTAACATGCGCTGGTCATACAAATAATTGAAATTATGTTTCTTACTTTCCCATACAGACAGACATAGACTCTAGACTCTAGGTGTGGACATAGACAATTAGACACAAACAGCATACATAGGCCTACATTACACCTGGAGTACCTATACAATACCCATACAGACATACACCTGAACCAAGAGGGGTAGAGATGGAATAAGGATGGAAGACTATAAACATGGTCACTCCTTCATACAGTTAAATGTCTGCATTTTGTCCTTGGGACTGGTGGGCCATTGTGGACAGATAATTTAAGGTATCTTCGTCTCTCCTGTCTATGTGAATGTAAAGGAGAGCCTGAGCCGCATAGACTTCAGCCACTAAAAAGTGTGCAGATCTCTACTTCCTGGACCTTGCATATTCATCATGTCCATCCTGAACCAGCATGTGTGAACACAGTAACAATAGCCTAACTTACCTTTCATACTTTCTAGGGGTTTAAATGCCCTTAATGGATAGGATAGTATGAGATGATGACAAGAATCGAGTGGGAGAGAGAGTCGGAGGAGGATCGGAATTGAGCGCAGTCTAGAATCGAACCTGGGTCCCCATTGTAACAGGGCCTGGGCCATTTGAGCTGCGGCGAAGGCCAATTTTCATGGCTACGCTGTGATACTTGAGATTGGTTGTCATGATGCTGTGCTGTTTTTTCAGGGTGAGGACAGCATCTGGAAACTGCACGGATGTCCAGGTGACCTCCTCTGGGCCCAACAGGGCTGAATTCGACCCCGGCTCCCACTCCGAGTTCTTCGTCAGCGTTTCAGCCGTCAACAGACTAGGGCGCAGCGCTGCCAAGGAGATCAACGTAACTCTTAGCCACATAGGTAATGTATTCTTATAATCACGTTACGCAGCGCATGCTTGAATTGTGTTGTTTATAGTTGAATGATTGGATGATGCTGTATTACAAGAACACATTACATTTAACACAGTATATTCATCTAGTATAGAGGTTCATATTGTTTACCTAGCTTTAACGTAATGCAATATCATATGATATGATATTGTTTCATGTAATTGTAGTAATGCACAGAGGTGTTATTGTACACCTTGTATAGCAATGCAGACAGTATCCTCTGCTAATTCCATGATGGCAAGACTTTGTCATAAATGCACAGGTTACCATTTGTCTTTTTTTTTCAACCTTTATTTTATCAGGAAAATAGACCCGTTGAGATTAAAAATCTCTCTTTACAATCGCGTCCTGGCTAAGTGTCAGAACAAGTTACAAAATTAAAATCGGTTGCATTAAAATAACAACTCAAGTAAAACAATGACAAATCAATTGAAATAAAACTAAAACAATTACAATAAGGAACAATTACAAATAAGGAGTTCTCATCCTGGAATTAAAATCGCTCAATGGTATCAGTTCCATCTTTATGCATGGTCTTACAAGAACAGCTAGTTGCTTCAGGCAAACAGTGGGGTCCGACATGGACCTACGTGTCACACGCTGTGTCTCTGATACACGATGGATGACGTCAGCATTGCCTCTGCATTTCCTGCCGTGTCTGAACTCCTCCACCTCCTGTCACACCTCTCTCTCTCTCTCTCTCTCTCTCTCTCTCTCTCTCTCTCTCTCTCTCTCTCTCTCTCTCTCCAGTGAGGCCCACTCCTCCATCGCTGGTTGATGTGACCTGTTCCTCCAGATCCTGTGTCCTGCTCTTCACCAACGTCAGCTGCTGTCTCAACCTTGTGGTCGAGTACAGGCCAGACAGTGTTGGTAACTGGTCAACACACCACTTCCATGTAGGTAGTCCACTCATAGTTTGGAATGAGGGTACAATTTCCCTATAACTGAGGTGCCCAATTCAATGTGTGGTGCCCAACAGAGTTGGACGTCGGGCTTGAAGTGTTCACGTCAGAAGGCATGCTGGGTATTCACACCTCTTTGCTTGCAGCCTACAAGTGGCATTTAGCAGCCGTTGGCACAGTGCCATAGTGACAGACACAGCACCTGGTTTTAACACTATGGGGCTCTTTTCACGCCTTGCCTCACCTACTTAGTTTCTCTTGCCCTTTCACGTATTAAAATGTTATATCACAGTGTGTGTGTGTGTGTGTGTGTGTGTGTGTGTGAGAGAGAGAGAGAGAGGCTCTCATGGCAAAACCCTCAGTTGTTCCTACAAGATAAATGATAGGATCTAAAACATCAGTCACTGTTTCAATCTCACCCTATGTAGTATGCATACTTCACAGCATATGAAACAAGTGCACAGTGAAAATTGTATTCTATTCTATTCTATTCTATTCTATTCTATTCCATTCTGTTCTATTATGTAAGGATACAGTGCCTAGGAATGGTAGCTCGAAAATTGCAAATGCACTTTCGGTATTGTGTATTGTGTATGCCAGTGATTAGCAATACCTGTATGCCAAGATGCATAGCCTGATTAGCTTGCTTACGCAAGGGGACATGAAATTGACTCAGGCTGTGCCGACATGTCCCATGCGAACGCTAGCAGCACTGACTCAGAGTGCACAACACACTCTTTCAGACTGATTCAGAAAGTAAGGCAGAAAAATGTCAGCACACGGGGGATTTTCTTCAACAGCCATTTCCTGAGTGACATCAGTGGCTTTCACAGTTTTATTTTCCCTGCTGCAATGTCATCCGTTTTTTTTCCTTCATTGTTTTTTATCAATGAAAGTATTAGCGTGAACTGTCTGTCTGTGGTCTGAGGCTGATGGTTGCCAATCTCCTCCTCAAGCGTTCAGACTCAAACCACAACTGGAGCGTCGCCGTCTCGCTGGAGCCGTTTGTGTTGTACCATTTCCGAGGCAGGCTGAAGTCACGACCACACGTGGGTTTGTGGAGCCACTGGAGTGACATCGGCCAGCGCAGGACAGAGGAGGAAGGTGATTGGCTTTTAATGGGTACTGTTTTGTTGTTTGTTTCCTGTACGTTGTATGCAGAGTGTGGAGATCAGATAAGGCAATGATTGAGGTGAGTATGACACTGGTTGCAGGTAAATGTATCCAGGGCAGCGGAGAGCTTCTGGACAGGCCTGGGACAAACTCATCTGAAAGGTCCTCCTACGCAATATATACAGTATAATGTAATGGGCACCCAATTATGACCCCTCCCTTTTCCCTTGACCAGGGAAAACTGACCCCTTTTTCTCAATCCAGTCATGATAATGTGAAATCTACTCTCATAACACTATTTAATGAGCATGTGCAGTGCTCATTTCAGTTATTGTACATTATCCATTATTTACATGACTTCACATGTCTATTGTATTGATTTACAGTATGTTATCAGTATACAGTAGCAGGCATGCTGCCACAAAACCTCAGATTTGGATGAGGATTGTGGCAGAAGCAAAAGTGGTTTTGTGTGCCACAAAGATTTACTTACTGCAACCTTCTAGAAATTACCATTATTTTCCACTAACAGTCATTCTGTCTAGACACAGTAAATATGTCAGGTTTGAATAGGTGCTACGGATTCATATCTTAGTTTTCACATAGGTTTCATGAACAGCATTCATGCCGCAAAGCAAGTTGATTTCACACAGTGATAGTCAAAATAGTCAAAACTCAAAATAGTCCAAATCTCGCTCCTAATAGGCAAATATCTGTAATGGAATTGCATTGTTCAAATGTGCAGTGTTATAAAACAGGTCTCATTTTGCCTTATATATATATGTGTACGTGTCTGTTGTGCTGCTCTGCAAACGTGGGCCTAATTGTGACCTCATATTATCAGTTCACAGTAGCAGGTATGTAGCCACAAAACCTCAGATATGAAGGAGGATAGTGAAACGAGCAGAAGAGGTTTTCTGTGTCTCAAAGATTTACTGACAGTAGCTTGTAGAAATTACCTTTATTTTCCACTAACAACATCATTCTGTCTCGCTACCGAAGGGCTATTCTATGTCAGGATTGAGGTGCCACAGATTCTTATCTTTTCATGTACACAGTAGGTTTCACCGACAGCATGCATGCTTCACAAAGGATGCTGCAGAGCAACCCAATTTCACCAGATCAGAATCACGGTCATAATAGACAAATATCTGGAATGGAATTGTATTGTTCACAATTAGCAAAATAAGAAACCAGGTCTCATTTTGAGCAAGTGTTTGTGCTCTTTAACGATAAACAATAAGTCATCATTTTCTTGCTGAGTTACTCATCTCAAAGGGTGCACTTTTTGAACATGGACTTTATTATGTACTAGCTGTGTACGTGATTCCCAGCAATGGCGTAGTCAACAGTTGGACTGAGTGCATTTCAAAGACAGTATATCTTACTTACAATGAAGACAATAGAAGTCATATTGTTAATGTTCTTGACAGTGATTGCTTCTTGATTTTGCTTTGATTTCAGCCCCTTCAGAACTGGATGTGTGGTACATGGAGGAATCACCCCGTACATATATACTGCTTTGGAAGGTACGTCTTCATGTGTTTCTGTAAAGAAGTTTGCCATACTGTACTTACACATTGAATGGTTTTCTCAGTCTGTTTGTCTGTCTGCGGCGCCCCCCTACACGCATGCATGCATGCACACACGCACACACACACACACACACACACACACACACACACACACACACACACACACACACACACACACACACACACACACACACACACACACACACACACACTGTGATACATGCACACAAGAATTATTTTTTTATACGTGAAAGGGCAAGAGAAACTAAGTAGGTGAGGCAAGGCGTGAAAAGAGCCCCATAGTGTTAAAACCAGGTGCTGTGTCTGTCACTATGGTACTGTGCCAACGGCTGCTAAATGCCACTTGTAGGCTGCAAGCACAGAGGTGTGAATACCCAGCATGCCTTCTGACGAGAACGTTCCAAGACCGATGTCCAACTCTGTTGGGGTTTCAGTTTACTGTACATCGATGTTCAAGTCACTTAGAGGAAATGGCAGTGTCTAGATCCTTGTTGGGCAGTTGTGGAGACTGAGAGAATTTAGCTGAATCCAACATGTCACTAATGAAAATGATCCTCGGTCTAGGCATTTCGGTTGGTGTTAAAAAACATTAAGCCTTAGGCATTGGAGCACAAAATAAAGATTGTTTGGACTTTGTAAAGCAGCTGAAGTGCCTGGACCGAGGATGTTTTGTTGAACATTGCACCCTCCAAGAGCACCAGTTGATTTTGAGGCATACTAGTAGCACTATGTGTTATGTCACTCAAGTTTGCTTTTTAAGAACCTGTTTTCTGATTTCGTTGGCTGCAGTTTACCTCTGTGGTAATAAAACTACAGTATATTTTACAGATGTGTTTGCTGATTGAAATCGTGACACACTCAAATGCTTCCTTTGCTCCTGTCAACTGCATTGAGTATTCCCTGCTGTGCTGTATTTTGTGTGATAAGATGAACCCTCTGTCTCCATAACAGAAGCTGAGCCTATCAGAGGCCAAGGGCAACATTACAGGATACACAGTGCTAGTCGAGAACACTAAGACGAAGAAGACGCAGTCCAGTACTGTCCGGGATGACACCAGCTTCACAACTGACCTGTGTCCAGAGTGCTTCATCTCCATCTCCGCTGTGAACTCCAAAGGCCGATCTCCACCTGCAAATTTGTCAATACCGCGTGAATATGGTAGGTTAAATCACAATTATTCCTAATTTTGTATCACTTGGTCTATTCCTCCTTCTGTGAAGCGATGAAGATACTGCAACATATAGAGTTAAAAGTGAGGTCATCTGGAGTCATTGGGTTAAAATGAAAAGTGGCTGTACTATATCCCCCGTCAAAGTACAGGACAAACTCTGATTTAACTTCTGACTACCAGAAGTCTGCACACTTGAAATCTTTCAATTATGAACTTAAATTCTATTCCATGCAATCCATGTCAGAACAGCCACATGATTGAAATGTTGTTCTCAACTCAACTCAACTTTATTTATTTGTCATTTCACATGACAAGCATAGACTCATTATGCCCAATCCTATCATGGATCAGATGGAATAAATGTAATATAATGATTTAAAATGTGCAGACATCTCCTTAACTGGAGTCTTTAGCATGGTTCTTTGAGAAATGTGATGATGCCTTGATTGTGTCTTCTCAGGTCATGCTCCTCAGATCATGTCCAAGGTAGCTCACAGCAATGGCAGCATTGCCCTCTCCTGGAAGAGGCCTGTTACTGCAGCTGGTGCAGCTGTGACTGGCTATCTAGTAGAGTGGCTTCTCGCTGAGGGGAACTACAAGGGCCAGCAGTGGGAAAGGCTCCACAGAGATCAACATAGTATCCACATCACAGGTCACTGAAGTATACAAAAAGAAAAACAGTCACCTAATAAATCATGTGAAAATAAGTTTACATTTTTAGCTAATAATGTCTTAAGTTATCTAACCCCTTCATCTGTGGATGTTCTTTTTATATGAAGGTCTTCAGCCACATGAATGTTATAAAGGTGCAGTTTACACTCTCTTCAAAGATGGACGAGGGAAGACAGAATTTGACATTTCCTATCAGCCTAAAGGTAAACCGTCCTTGTTTTCTAAAATATTATTTACAGCAATTCTTCCGAGTATTAAATTTCTTCTTTCATTAGGCTTTGTGTTGTTTATTATTCATGACTGCATAAAAATATCAATATTGCAGTTCCAGACAGAGGTCCTGGTGTTATACATATTCGATCCCTGCTGGATGAGGACAACACGGTGCAGGTGACGTGGTCGCCAGTGCAGAGACCGCTGTGGAGAGGCTGCCTCACAAAATACACCATCTACATTGAAGGACCCAATGGAGAAAAACTCCAGCATGGTAAATGGACATGTTCCTGTACGTCTTGAAAATGGCTACTACCATTCACAATGACCTCATTATTAACATGAGACATTTCATTCAGAATCAACTCAATTTAATTCTGAATAAAACTTACTGTATTTCCGCTTTGAAAACATTGTGTAAATACTTCACAATTGGGGAATTAAATGAAAGTGCAATGTTAACTCTATTCAACCTATTTTAATTCTGAATCTTAAGAACATCATGTAAAGGTGGCCAATGTCGTACCATAATTACTTTGAATAAGGGAAGTTGGCTTAACCCCTGATTGTTTAGGAAAGGCCTTTGGGTGTGAGCAACTGGATCAGTACATTTGTTGTAGAAAATCCACACTCTCGACTACAATTAACTTTATTTTGTGGGATAGCATGACGGACGGACAGGAGTTTTAGTCTAAGCCATCTTCAGTATCTTTGCCAAAATGTCTGTCTGTTTATCAGGCTAAGCCATCTTCAGCATCTTGGCCAAAATGTCTGTCTGTTTATCATTCTAATCCACTAAATTTCTACAAGAATCGGAGTCAAGAGTGTGGCTTTTCTACGTATAACAAAATGCCTTGAGGACTAAACATGAATATAAGCCTTAATTTTCTTCATCATTCATAAAATTCATACTCTCTCTCTCTACTTTTCCTTGACTAGAAATCAAGCCATAGAGTAGTGGTGAACAGCAGGTTGTAGACTAATTGCTGTAGATTCTTGTGTCTTCTTGGTTTATTTTTGTTCTTTTCTTTGGGTAATGTAACATACAAACAGTTTTTCTCTTTAAAGTCACCACTGAGGTTGAGTCCTTAATATCTTGCAGAAGTGAAAGACATCATGTCCACGGATTTGCGAGTCCCTGCCCTCATCCCCGGTCAGAAATACACAGTTTACATGACTGCATGGAACGCTGCCGGAGAGAGTTCGCGAGGAGATTCACGAGTTTTCACCCTCAAATCCAGAGGTAAGGCGGCCGGCCTGCTGTGAAGGTCACCCAGTAGTGCAAGGGCGGGGAACCTTTTTCATTCGAAGGGCCATTTGAAATTCATCCGAGGGCTGTAAAAGTCCTCCGAGGGCCGTATTATGAACACAAACCAGGATTTTCCCCTTGACTTCCACCTTTTAAACAAACACCACCTTCTCTAGGTTCCCTGAATATAACTTAATTGTATTGCAAATGCATTTTCTAAGATTCCTTTACAAAATATGTCATATTTCATGTGAAGCTGAATAACATTAAAATTGTATCAGGGGCCGGATAAAATGGCCTCAAGGGTCGCAAACGGGACATAGGTTCCCCACCCCTGCAGTAGCTAGCTGTGAAGAGCTCAGATGTCTGTGGTGAAGATGCACGGCCTCCGAGCGAAAACTGTTAACCGGTGGTTGCTTGCATCCAGGGTTGCCAGATGAGGCTGATGATTTCCAGCCCAAGAAATGCTCAAAACCCGCCTGGAAGCACTAAATCTCGCCCAATTCTATTGATTTCTATGGCCAAAAATGCAATTTTTACCCACAGACGGTCAGCCTAAGCAGCCCAATTGGGCGGGAAACTGCCCAATCTGGCAACACTGCTTGCATCAACTGCTTGTACTGATGTGGTGACGCTCTTAAGCGAAGCCTGTGGCTCTTCCTCACTGACAGACCAGACTGCCACGTGGTCTTACTATTTCCTGTCAATGGTAGGAAAATGTGAACAATACGAAACTGTTTTTTTTTCACTTGACTGAAAAAGGTCTTAAATATTTTGCTTTCACTTTGCGCAATGCATTCACTTGAATGGAATCATTTTGCAATGTTATTTGTTGTGTCGTCTGAGCTTGCTTCACTTCCTGTAAGTTGTTGCAACAGTACAAGGATACAAGGATGTTTGTCATATACATAGAGAAACTTAATTGTCACATGTAATGAAATGAATGCGCTATATCCAATGTTCTTACTATAAGTACTGTGTGTTCTGATGCACAGACACATGATGCAAAAGATTGAGTAGCAACATTCTCTGTACCTGCATCATCTCTCAATACCAAAGAGTTCAACTGTAGTGAAAGTGAAGTGAAAGCCCATTGGGAAACTCCAACTCCCATTGTCATTGTGACACAGCACTCCACAGCACACATTTTTTTTTTTTTTTTTACCTTTATTTAACCAGGAAAAATAAACCCGTTGAGATTAAGAACCTCTTTTACAAGGGTGTCCTGGCCAAGTGGCGGCTCAAGTTACAAAATTAAAATTACACAGTTGCATTAAAATAACAAATCAAGTAAAATAACACGTCAATTGAAACAGTTACAGACAATAGACTCTGTCTCAAGTGATCTCATCTTGGAATTAAAATCGTTCAATGGAATCAGATCTGTTAGTTTCAAGTCCTTTTGTAGATTGTTCCATGAGGTAGGGGCTGAAAACACAAATGCCCTCTTCCCCAGTTCTGTGCGGAAGCAAGGGACAGAGAGTAACAAATGGCCTTTAGAGCGCAGACCATAAGACTCAATATTCCTCACTGTGATTAGGCTGCAGATGTAAGATGGCAGTAGTCCGAGTATTGCCTTGTAAATAAATGTATACCAGTGAGTAAGTCTCCTGGTAGTCAGTGAAGACCATTTAACTCTGGCATAGAGTTCACAGTGATGAGTTTGGGCCCTACAGTTAGTGATGAACCTCAGGGCACCATGATACACAGAGTCAATCTTACTCAGACATTGGGATGAAGCATTCATGTACAGCAGGTCTGCATAGTCTAAAATGGATACAAACGTTGCAGAGACAAGGCGCTTCTTAACATGAAAGGAAAAACAAATTTTATTTCTAAATAAAAAACCTAACTTTAGTTTAAGTTTCCTCACAAGATTTTCAATGTGGGCTTTGAACGTCAAAGTATCATCAAGCAAAATACCCAGGTATTTATACAAATGTACCACCTCAATTTCAGTTCCCTCAAGGGTGAGTACTGAGGGGATGATTGATGGTACTTTCCTTGGCTTTGAGAACAACATTTGCTTCACATGTGAATACTGCACACGATGAAATTGCATTTATGCCTCACCCGTGCAAGGGGGCAGCCCTCAATGGCGCCGTTAGGGAGCAGTGCGGCGGGACGATACCGTGCTCAGGGTACCTCAGTCATGGAGGAGGATGGGGGAGAGCACTACTCAGTACCCCAACAACCTGGTGGGTTGGCAGTCGATCCGGCAACCTTTGGGCTACAAGTCTGATGCCCTAACCGCTTACACATGACTGCCCATTACGCAGAGCCACTGACAGCTTTGGTTTAGCCGAGGACAAAGTCATCTGAATCCAATTCTGGGACCCCCTCTTTCTGTGGGCCCGGGACAACTGACCCCTTTGCCCCTGTCCTGTTGGCTTCCCTGGTTTATGTTCACTACGAGTTTTATTTGGATTTTGATGTCACGCAAAAAAAACAGCTCTCTTCTTCTAAACATTATGGATATTTCAGCCTTCACCAAACATAATTTTTGTTGATTTCAGAGGAGCAATCCCAACTGTTTGTTGGTATCGTGGTGACGATCATCAGCATGGCTGTTCTGCTGGTGGCCCTGTGTCTATGTCAAGCTTTCTCACTTCGACATAGGTAAGGATAGGACGATGGCATTAATGAAAAAAATGAGACATAAGACCATAGCCAAGAAAACATTTACAATGCACCCAGGAAGCAACTAATGCTGTGCACTCAGACCATTTTAACCCAGTAAGGCACAGCCCCTGTTATAAATTAGCTGTTACCAGAATGGCAATGACCAAGTCATAATGTATTACTAAAGTCCCTGCATACTGTCATAGTGGTGTAGTACTATGGTAGGTGACTATTACAGTGTTCCACTGGTGGAACGGCACGCGTGAAGAGGGCTACTGTTCCTTTTCAGGTGTTCTGTTTTCTCTGCCTTTCTAATACACTTAACTGTAAATACTGTAAAATCATAACCTATTCGGTCTCCATTCTCCGTAGATGCCTGACGTGTTGTCACCTACTTCCGGACATGGTCCCAGATCCCGCCAACAGTAAATGGGCCAAAGAATGTTCTGGAAAAATGGTAGGCCCTGTACCTAGCAATATAACTTTTATCATGTTTGGTTATTTGATTTGAGATAACGTTATAATTTGGCATACAGCAAATTTGTCTTCTCCCTGCTGTTGAATAAGTAAATAGCCACACTCTTCAGGTTTCTGTCTTATTTACTCACCCGAAGAGCTCTGTCCTTAATATATTCAATTCATTTACTTTATGTGTGATTCAGCACCCAGTTAGCATTTTTTTGAAGTAACAATAGTAACAGGCGATTATGTGATCGCATACAGTGCTGTGACACCTGAAATAAGTGGTAAATGTCCACAACATTGCCAGTGCTCCCAGTTGGTCAATGGCACGACGCCTCGGACTCCAGTCCCTCTTCAAGTTCAACCTGGGTCCAAGGCGTGGTGCTGGGAGCATTGCAATTGTTGCAGATATTTCTCATTTACTTCAGTAGTTTTGTTTTGTCCGGCACCTGTGCCACTGATGTGCGTGCCGCGCATTCTCCTCTTTCATGATATGACACCACCTCCCTCCCACAGGGTGAGAAGAGCTTGCAGCTGTACCTGAGCGTGAGTGACATGAGCGTGAGTGAGGAGGAGGAGCCCGACACCCTGGAGGTGAAGGAGATGTCGAGGGAGAGCCTGATGGTGGAGGAGGAGGCCCGGGACCAGGACGAGCTCAGCAGCAGCAGCAGCAGGAGATCCAGCCTGACGCAGCGGGGCAAGTGTGTCACCTCCTACACCCTCAACTGTCCCCCGAGCGCCTACCTGAAGAGCTACTCCCAGGAGTCCGACGAGACCCAGGCGTCCTGCAGCACGGAGTTGACCGTGGACTACCTCTCCACGCCGGAGATGTTGGACGGGGACAGTGACGCGGAGGGGGGAAGAGGAGAGGAGGAGGAGGAGGGGGATGAAGAGGATGAGGAGGAGGGCGGTATGGGCGGGACTCTGTTCCTCCCCTGTCCTCTGTTTCATCCTGGGGTTTCCTTTGGGGGGAGGCTGACTTTGGACAGCGTGAAGGTTGACTGTGGGGAGTTCGGCGGTGATGAGCCATTCATCTTGCACAGTTGACAAACGAAATGTATGAGCGAGCCAGTGGACATGGACAATGAACAATGAACTGACTAATGTCCTGGACAAACAAGCATTTCTACATAATCAATTCATAGCTGGTTCGATGTGAAATATGTATGTATGTATATAACCTGTGTACAGTAACCCCTTGGCCTATACATCTGTCCTGTACACCTGTAACTTGATTTTTGTAGCAAAGATAATAATGTCAAAAACTCTCTAATGCCTCTTTTCCACGGCCAGTTTTCTGGTAGGCCTACAGCTAGACAAAGCGCGACTCAGCTGCCACTTCGAATAGGCACGACGACACAGCTCAATTGTAAAGCAAAAAGTGTCAACCGAGTCGCACTGTCTCGAGCTGTAGGCCTACCAGAAAGCGAGGTATAAATCTCTTACTAACACTGACTGTATCCACAAGCACAACAGCAGTTGATGAGTTGTATCATAGCACGAGAGAAACTAATGACTTTCAGAAAGGTGATGCATTCACAATTACTGATAGAAGAATTTCAGTCCCCCACCATGAACATGCATCATTTTAAGACAATGGAACGAGGCCCTCAAATTGTTATGTAATTATGTAGTCTTGACATGGATTTGTCCTCATTCAGAACAAGTTCAAGCAGCGACAGGAAGCCAGTGAAGACTGGTAGGTAGTGGGAAAATTGCAGTTCTATGTGTAAATTGTAAATAAACCCAAAAGCAGTGATCTCTTAATCATATTAGAGAGTAAAGCATCTTTAAAGGGAGACTTTAAAGTGTGAGATTTTTAGTTGTTTATTACCAGAATTCATGCTGCCCATTCACTAATATGTTACCTTCTTCATGAATACTTACCACCACCATCAAAGTATTCATTATGACTGGAAAACTAGCATTTTTCATGCATGAAAAGGGGGATCTTCTCCATGGTCCGCCATCTTGAATTTCCAAAAATAGCTATTTTTAGCTGCAAAAATAACTCTACTTGGACCATACTAGAAAATATTTGTTTATTACTTAGTAAACTTTCATGCAAAGATCAAATTTGGCAATAGGCAGCCCAATTTCAATGAGCAGCACAGTAGTAGTACCTTTTTTGACCATTTCCTGCACAGTGTCCTGCAGATCAAAGCCATATTCAGGAAATACAGACTGTAGAACGTTTTACAGAGCAAGTATTCCTCCCAGACAGAATGTTAGGCCTATATCAGGCAGGGGCTTACCACAAGCTAGTGAGAGAAGCTTTGTGCAGTTGTGGATTATGGGGTCAAGCGACCCTTATTACATAACCCTGTCACCAAACACTCCCATCAAGCAGAGTCTAGCAACCCCATGGTGACAGGCCCTTAATGACATGGCTTGGTGATGGCTTTGCATTGTCAATGTTTGCTCAGGCACAAGAGCACACCAAGGCAGATTTTGTAATTATCCATTTGAAAACAGTGCAGTAGCCTGCGTAGTAGATGTGTGTTTTAGGCCTAGTTTTTTGCCCTGCTGTCTTGAGCATGATTGTTAAGTGGTTTTTCGATCATCTGCTTAATTTGTCTCTTTAGAAACACAATATGAAAGGGGCTCTTTTAATATTTTGTTTGATCTTTCCTGATTTTTTTTTTTTTTAGCTTGCTTTGTTTACTCTGTGCTCTAATGGCTGCTGGTGTTTTCTGGGGCTGTGGTTTTGTCCAGCTCATCTTTTGTTTTGGCAGTCTGAATCAAAAAGGCACAGCCTCCTGGTGGTAGCTATTTGTCATTACAGATTGGCCATTAAGGTCATATAGGTGATAGATTCAAGAGACATCTCAAACTATTTGGAAACACTGTGGACTCTACATGGTAGTCGTTTGTTGTTATTGTTTTATGGAAGTATTGTCTATCTTAGAAACGCTTTTCCAGATTAGTAGTCCAGTTTAGTTGACTCTGTAATCAGCATCAGTGGACACTCTTAATGCCAACGTTTATAGTGTCTGTGTGACCAAGCTGTTATTACAACTTGTGTACAACTCTGAACCCTGTCCCGCTCCTGTGGGTACACACGATGTGGAGGAAAAATGCCCCGTTATCTATCCCATGCCAGCCTCTGAATGTGACCTTTTTCCACACATAAATCCAAGATTACCATGGCAATATTAAATTATACGGTGGGAAGTAAGGCTGTTACACAGGGAACTTTAAGCTTTTCATTAAGAATGAAGTGCCCCTTTGCTGAAAACGTTTTAAATTGTAACATTCTGGATGTCTGTACAAGTCTTTGAGCATCCTGGTTTTACCTGGTCAGTACATCTACTGTCTAAAGATTATCTACACACTACCAAAGAGCATTTGCTCGACATAGGCAGAGCTTAAGAATCTAATAGTAACCCTCAGTAGTTTAAAGTTTTGATCCACTTAAGTTACGACTCTCAGAATTTCCATTACACTTCATGGACTAGTTAGGTTGCACGGGAGAGAGGTTGCACAGGAGTGCTTTGGATTTCAGGAACATTTCAGACAAATGAAATTCATTGAGAACATCAACAGCTTTTGCATTACATGCTATTGGTTAGTATGTCTCACAGGAAAAGCAGCAGAACCGGAGTTGTTTAGTTTTATTGGGGTCTTGGGGAGGAAAATAGCAATGAGGTTGCTGTTGTCCCAACACAAAGGCAATATGGGCACCCAGAGAAGTGGGCGTGCTTTTCGCAGTACTAATAAACAGAAAACCATCTTCGTCACACATACCCCATCATGGAGTGCTTCTGAGAAACCCTTCAAATGGCTTATTTAAATACAGACATCACATCACATGAAGGACACTCTGAAGTGAGCCTCACACCAACTTGGTAATTCTCAAAATGCCTTCATTCGGTTAAAAAAAAAAGCAGCAAGTCTGCAAGCAGCGCTGGAAAGCTAAGTTTTAGACACAGTCCCGCCATACCACAGCCCAGTCTATTCAGGTATCCAGCACACTCCTCTCCCTGGTGGATGAGGAGCCGCACCAATAACCAGTTTTATGTGCAGATTGACCTCAAACATGACAGGACTCCTACACTCTAAAACTAGAGCTTTCAAACATCTGCCAGTCAGCTTCTAGTTACTAACATAAAGCTTTCAATGCTTAAAAGGGAAGAGATTGTTCAAAAGTAGAAAAAAAGATATTTCAAACTCCACACTACAATCAAAAACTTGAATCGACCATCTTTTTAATTATGGACAGAGGTCTATATATAATAGCAGGGCTGGAATTCACACATTTCATGAGCACTCAGCTGTTCCACATTGAACAGCTGTATTTCTTTCAGAGCAATTACGCAGTAGTGCTGTTTGGAAAGCAAAAAAGGGGTTAAGAAACAATGATCACGTGTACAGGTGATTTTCTTTTTTCATCAACAGGCTTTTCAGGCGAGTTTACATCAGTATTCAGTAAACAGGAGTGCATTATGTAAACATCTCTCTAATCGGTGGGCCTTTTTTTTTTTTTTAAGTGGTGTACAATACATAGCAAATGCATTTCTTCTTGTAGTTCCAATTTATCTATTCCCCAGTCACATTTCTGCCATGAGGTCATTTGGCAATGTGCGTCGTCACATTTATCTTTGATTGGTTCACAATCACCAGTGGCATAGACTGATGAACTTGGCATTGACACTGGAATCTTCCATGAAGATTCACCTGACACACCACAGGGGGACATACTACATTTCATCAAGTTGCTGGAACCACCCCCCCAATGGTGAGTGAAACAAAACACAGAAGTGCCGTTCAATGGAAAAAAATAAAGGCAGTAACCTTTTAAAAGAAATACTTAGCATGTTAAGAGCTTGTCTGATCCGACCGAGACGCTTTGATTGGAGGTAACTGTTTACAATAAAATAACACAACCTATATTATGGGACACCGCAGGCTCACCTTCGCAGCCATCACATCTGTTTGGAAATGCGGATTTTCAAGCAGCAAATACAAAAAGTATCCATGAAGAAAGCATAACCTCTGAAAAAAATACTGTATGAAAACATCCCTGCTACCTTGTTTTCTAAAATACAAAACCTCTACCAATAATTTTGCTTCAGAGTAGCAAGAAGTCCTTTCCTTTTTTTCGTATTTTTTTCTTTTCTTTTTTTTTTTAAAACGGGTAAAATTTCAGTCCTCAGGGGTGAATGGTATGGATGACAGTTTTCCATCATATCATCTGCTGAAGGATCGTTAAGCATGCAAGCCTCGTAGAGGAGGGGCCCACCAGCAGGGGGCGCCCCAAGTCCTGTTGCCACGCTGGGTGGGGAGGACTAGACTCAAGCCAGGGCCGGGAAAGCCTCTGGGTCGTCCACGTTGGGCACGGACACACCGCTTGGCTGCAGGGGACGAGAGAAGCGGGAGAGAGGAGAGGAGACAGACATCAGTACAAAATGTGGGTACATTGATTTTACATAGAAGACAGTGCATATAAGATATGAACTGATAATGTACTCAAAAGTTAATATGTTCACAGCTGAATTGAAGGCTCTGGTTCAGTCAACACAATACCATGTTACGCTACTATCTTACAAAGAAAACTTCATCCGATCGGATCACTCAATGAGGATAAACTTATTCAAAGCTGATTGGTTTGACATGGTTTCCACGTAATAAAACTGTGATGGACACTGAATTTAATGTATACAGAACGCAGCGAAGGAATTCATTGGGAGTCAGTTTGGCACATTTGCATGTACCAGTACACTAAATAGAGAAGTGCATCTTTACCCGGTCAGTGCGACCACCACGTGCCGGCCTGGGGGCTCCTCCGGCTGCCTCGCCGTCTCGTCCGCCCTCGCGTCCGCCCTCGCGTCCACCTCCGCGTCCGCGTCCCCCCCTGCCTCCTCGGGGTCCGCCGCGGCCGCGGCCTGGGCGCCCCAGGTCTCCAAAGTTGATCTCCAGCTGGGCCGTGATGTCATGGGCTGGCTTCCTTGAGTGGTGCTCATCATCGGCCTATGAGGTGAGGAGAGGGGGGTGAGACAACCATTTAAGGAACAGTACAGGTGAGGGGTGTAAATCAAAGCCTCCATGACGATACGATATTGCTTTCTTAAAGCAGGGATTCGATTATTCCTGATACTCAAGAATTCCCCGCAATACGATTTTTTCCAATTACTTTTCCACATTATGGAGCTAGGGCATTGGACAGGGGCCAGCGATTTGATTAGTTTCGATACTTAAGAATGCCCCGCGATACCATGCATCGTCGACCGATACATCAATACATTTTGATTATTATTTACACCCCTACTATGAGGTGAGACCAGTTTATGGAACAGTACATCTTTGGTAAAACCAAAACGAGAAGGGAATGCTTCACTGGGTCACGTGTTCCAAATCTACCAAATCTCCAAAAAACCTTCGACGTCTAAACAGCAATGAAAATATTAAGGCAACTTTTGAGGCACTCCTTACTCGAGTTAAAAAGCCTTTATGCCTTTAAACTATGGTTACATCTTTGGTGCATTTCCACACAAGCAGACAAGTATGGTAAAGCTATTGTAACACCTAGTTCCTACTCTATGAAAATAAAACGTACCTTTACCTCATGTTCAGCTTCGGCGTCAATAACGGCAGGCTTCATGTCCAAAAAAGAGAGAGAGAGAAAGAAACAAAGTCAGACATTAACTAAATGGAAAAAAAGAAATCTACTAGGTACATTCTTCAATATTACTCACTGAAAACAGCCAACTATGCAACTTTCATTAACACAGCAGATAAGAGGAACACATCACTGAAATCCAACTCACAGCCTCAGTTTTGGACTTGTGCAGCACGAATCCTTTCTTCCACTGGCTGTCGGCTCCCTCGTTGGGCTTGCGAATGTTGAATTCCTGCTTGGCGCGGTCCTTGCCCTGCATGGCCTTCCACTCGTCCAGGGTCATCTCCTTGGGTCCTTCCTCTTTGACCTCACCGGCCTCGTTTTCCCTGTGTGACGAGTGACACACACCAACTGGTCAGCCTGGAGAAGTAACTTGCTGACCGGCCACAGGTGCTACTGGGCCACTGAAAGGCTTTTCCTTTCCGTTTGACCAGCGGGGATACCACTTTTGACCCCTGCCCTCTCAACACCTGTGCCGTCCATCTAAAATACGTCTCTGTGTTTACTTCCATGTACATGTGTCCTTAGTTACCCTCCTGTACTAGCACACATCCCAAACATCTCACATCATTTTCCCCATCAGCAAACGATGTGAACGAATTATGGTGAACATTGGTCAATATTTTCAGTACACTGCATTGAACAGGGCAGTTAATATGTGGATTAAGAGGTTCTTTAACTGTTCTGCTGACATGGCACTTCTGACCACCTGCCAACTGAAGGGCATTGAGGGCACTCATTTTCTCTTGACAACAGAGAGCTCACAACTTCTCAACGTCTACAAAAATGTCCACGATCAAGTCCTGAATATGAGGCTATGCTTCTGCACTCATCACCATGGCAATAGAATACTCACTTGTTCTCGGAGTCAGCAGGGGGGTGCTCCTCTCCCTCGGGTGCCTCTTCAGTAACATTTGACTGATCCAGCTCGCTGCATGGGTGGAAAGCGACAGGGAGACGCTCAGTATAAACTGTGTGGATTGCACGGCCCAGAATACCTAATACATGGCTCTCAATGCGCATAATTAATAGCGGCATTTAACGGCATAAGGAACACACAAAAGCTAACTAAATGTGTTGCTTCACACTACAATTAGGAACACATTTAATGGTTAATAATTAATGGCTTTCACATTAAGTAGGATTTGTTTGTTTTTTTGTTTCTTTGCATTTCTTGCCAATTAAGCAACTGCGGCTATTTCACGGCCAATACAGCCAATAAAATTCACACCAAGTAGGAAAATTGAATGGCTTGGATTCTATGCAAGGTTTTCAGTTTAACATGAGCATCAGAAAATGTCAGTTTATTTTAGACATTCAGATGCTGGTCAAGGTAAAAAAAAAAAAACTGACCTCAATTCATCCTTGACAGTACCCCAGTTGTGAGATCCACTTCCTCCACGCTTTTCCTCTGGTTTCAGGCTGCTGAAGCAAAAACAGAGACTTAGCTGTGGATAAGGCATCAGGCAACTCTGACTGGTAAAACCAGCCAAGACCTGCACTGCTGGATAATTATTGAAAAAAATCAATTGGGATCATGTATGCATGACTTACGATCTGTCGCTGCCGCTGTGTCTGTCGAATTCACGTTTTCCACGAGCATCAAAGCCGTCTCTGCCAATGCCCCTGCCGCGACCGCCACCACGGCCTCCTCTGCCACCACCGCGACCCCTGAACGGCCGCTCACCGGCAGGCCTGATGAGCCAGACACACAGAAATCGTTAGCAACAGCTATTGTTTTGGAAAGCTTGGAGCGCTCCCATTTCCCCCTTCCAATTCCAGATACAGCCGTCAACACATTGACAATGTTTGTTAACAACGCTACCAACACTGAATTCACAAGGGGCTTTTGCTACTTACAAATAATAAAATTTTCCCCCTGTTTCGAACACTTGTATAATCTATGTTAACAGTTAAACGTGTAACCAGACCCTTTTGCCTCGCCAAATGCACGTATTTGTGATCAAGATAACGTGAGACTGAGCATAGTTTACGTCCCCAAGACATAAATACAAATTTGCATACTACTGGGAAACAGTTTTGAAGATTTTTAAGACCTGTGCAAGCACCCCGTTTACCTTCTAAGACAACACTTTAGTGCATCCCTGCAATTATTACTATGCAATTTTAATGGTCATGATATGAATACCTTAGTCATTTTTCTTTTCTTAAGCTTACGGTGATAACATTAGACCCCCTCTTTGTGGGGTATAGGAGTCTGCGCCACTCACTTCTCCACGGAGAACTCTCCTCCCTCTCCGGCAGGCTTCTCTTCACCAGCAGGCCTCTCAAAGCGGCGCTCGCGGGGCGGCCTACGGTCTGTCCGCCTCTCTGTAGGGGGGCGACCCTCCCCCTGGGGCTGGGTGCCTGCTGGGCCTTCAGGCCTTCTGCCCATTCTCCTCATCCCTAAAATAGAGAGCACACACCACAAAGCTCCCTTAAGACTCAAGAAAGCTGATGGCTGACCGGTTCAACAAAAACACCTGAGCAACACACTTATTAAATGAAAAGAGTTGACACTTATTTCTCCCCATATCCACTGAAAGCCTTGATGCTTATAGATAGGGTCTGAGCATAACCAAATAGGCAGGGGTCATTTTATTTTTCCATTACAACATTTATGCAATTAACTTTACTTTATGATTAGGACAAACCGGCCTTGTACATAAGCCAAAAAAGTTAACACTTAAATGCACATTAATGAAAATGTAGCATGCTACAACACTGCATATACATACTTCCAGTTCTTAAGATGTGCATGGTTAAAATATGAAAGAAAACGATAATAAGTCACAGAACTGTGGCCACTAGGCGTACTGCATGTTTACAGCCAACGTATTGTGGTGGTCTGCCTACATCACATCCTGGAGTAGGCAGGTTTGACAGCTGAACTATACCTATTTTTTTAGGGTAGATGTCCAACCTACCATGCTACCACAACACTACCTGAAAACGCACACGTTTCTATAAATATACCATTCACTCATGTATGACAACAAACGACGAGTACAAACCACTATTAGGCCTACTAGCCAACTCCGACTGGACTTATTTAGCATTATTTGGTAAGGGAATGCATTCACTCAAAACGATACAACTTTGAGTGAAACATTAGTGCGCATTAGAAAGGGACTTTGAGCCCAAACAGCTGAGGTGAAACAGCGAGGTTTAGTTGTCAGACTCGTCGAGTGTCGGCTAGGATGCTGCCTCTAGCGGGATTGGTTGAGCCCTCCCTCCACCTACCAAAATAGACATTTGCCAGAGGCGAGCCACACACCCTGGCAGCTGGTGACTAGCCCTTGCTAGCACGTTCGTGTGTGCACCTGTCTGATCTTCTCTAGTCTCACCAAATTTGACAGACCAGCCATTTCAGTTCACATTTCCCGAATTGTAACTTTCACAATCAGTCAACTGAAGAACTACAGACCGAGGCGCTCTGCATACAAACACGGAGGATTGGTGTACAATATTAAGCGCATTAAAATTAACATTCGACAATTACACAGTACACCATTACAACGCAAGTTGAATCTCGTGCGCCTCAAAACAGGCCTGGCTGGTTGCAATGACGACACTTCAGCTTGACGCTAGAGCTGCTCTATTCAACTTCAACCACGAGGTTCCGTCACGCAGCGCTAAACCTCCCTAGCAAAGCTATGCACGCGCTAATAAGCTAACGAGCTTGGCTGCTATCTTACCGAGTCACTATGCCATTTCGCACCAAACAACAATTGACCGATATGTTTGAGCACACGGCGGGAAGTCGGGGTGCGGCGCACAAATAATAACACACGCAAGCCAATTACAGCAATCTCCCAAATCGTGCTCACATTTGCTCTAAAACATGCTTGCAGGAATAACTTGTTCAAGTTGTGTATTAACGAGTTAAGGCCCTGGGCCCGAAGGCGAGATGGTTATCGTCAGAGACAGCAAAGAAAATACGCGTCTTAGAATAACTTATCCAGCAGATAGTTAAGCGGGAGATGGGCAGTTTACAAGCGACAACAACGCAAGTAGGCCTCTATACTATAAAACATGAAGTCCCCAACACAAAAGGGACCATGTTGACCTCATGGGGGGTGGCTTGGACTTTCAAGCGCGCCACTTGTACCTACGCTGTCGGGCCTTGAATTTATGGACAGTCAGTCTGGAAGATTAACATACCATCTTTCTTAAGAGCTACTGGTGCCTGTGTTTCTTCTTTCTTCTCTGGAACAGGCTTCCTATCTTTAGGAGCCTCCTTTTTGGGCGGCTTTGCAGCTTGGGCTGCTGTCTTGGCGGGGCGAACAGTCCCGTCGTCCTTCTTCTTTGCAGCCTCAATTAAGGCCTCGAATGGATCATTTTCATCATCTAATAGCTGGTCGAACCGATTGGCTACAACACAGCCATAACCTTCTTGCATTTGTCCGGGCATGATGGCGCCCCTTCAGCAGGATTCTCCTCCGATTCTACGAGGCTTGGTGCGAACACTTCGCTAGGTGATGCCACAAGATGGCTGGGAAAGGAATTGCCTTCTCTTCCGGCGTGAAAGACATCCGGGACTTTGCTGGCTGCGACATGTGGGGCATGTAGTTTTCATAACATCCGAGGTCTATGTGTCAATTACGACAATCATTTATAAAATAACTACAAGTCCCTTCAGTACCATGTTACAATGCACTTGACACAAACAAAACGCTTGTCACTGCTGCCCGTGGTTGAAAGCATCTGTCAACACATATTTTCACTAACTTCAGGGCGTACAGACTACAGCTCCATGAGACTGCCGCAGGTTGTATTGAGTGTTTAGGTACTGTAGGGCATTGAGGTCGCTCTTTTCTGCACAAAGCCTATTTTGGTGGCTCTACTACTAAATTAAAAACCAAACGTGCTACAGGTGAAAACAAACTCGAGGCAGTTTTTCGACACCCTGCAGATTAGATTACCGTCTAGCGTCGCACTTGTCGGCCTACTTCCCCCATACAGTGATGCATGCCTAGGCCTACACAGTGACACGATAATTGAAGAGGAGGGATGCCTGGTGCCATGTCGAAATCTTGAGTTGTGCCAGGGTTATGCATAGCCTACGTCTGTTTCTTCACCCTATGTGATTGTAGAGTAGAGTGGAATAGGCTATTGTGAACAGAATGTGTGTCGACAGGGGGCTCGGTAAATCTGTTGCCATTCGCGAATACATCTGATCTGTCTGTAGGCAAATACAAATAGGCCTACTAGTCTTGGCCTACACCCCCCCCCCCGCAGAGGTATCAAAAGTGAAAGTAATTTTGATTTTTCCTTCCAACATAGATAGCCTACAGTTTATAGAACAAAGACCTGCTGTGAACATGTCGACTCTGTACTTGTTGGATGAAATTTGTGGTAGGCTATTAGGTTTGATTGGTTTCAGTGTTTTTCAGTAACAAGTCAACAGTCTATCTCACAATTGAGTGAATTGTGTAATAGATATGCAATGCTAATGTACTTCAACATGAATTTACTTCTACTTTTACTTTTGACACATCTGACTTCATAGGCTAGGCCTAGGCCTACCTGCCGCTTTCCCCACGTGCGGATGTTTTGTAGTAGGCCAAGATTGGCCAGGCCTACTTACAAAACATCCGCACTTCATTGCCTGCTTGAGGCCTACACAAGCGTCCTCTAAGCTTACGACTGTTAAATTGTTGCCTTTCTATCAATTCCAGACAATCCATTATCTGACCCCCACAAGAAAATCACAACGGCCATTCACATTGTTTGTGCGTAATATGGTGCGTAAAACATAAAGTTATGAGACTTAGACATTCCTGGAATCAATACCACGTCAAAATCATCTTTTCCATATTCCGAGCCTCATTTTGACCTTCTAAAAACTGGAAACTTTTAAAGCTTCGAAAACTCCTCTGCTTAAATTTGGCTGATGTGTCTTCGCAGCAATTGAACCAAAGTGCCACTCTCGCCCCCGATTCCTGCTGTTATCACCCTTTGTTGAGTTGCGCCTTTTCGTGGTATTGCCTGTTATTGTGTAGGCTTAAAGACTCGGTATTATATTTTAGCAATAAGGCTCAATCAAATGGCATCGCCGGAGGCAGGGTCACCGGATTGCATTTGGCTATGTGATACAAGACAACAGAGAGCTGCCGCTGCGGGAAGGAGACATTATCTGAATATTAAACTTTGGCAGAGGATTAAAACACACCGGTTGAGTTGGGAAACATCTTTTGTGACAAGATGACTAATTCTGTAAGTGCGGCAATGATTGAATCCTATTTGTTGATGTTTTTTCTAATGACTGCATTTTTTGTTTATTTTTGTGGCATGGTTTGGGCTTTTTGCAACCCGAAATTAAGTGGGATTGAAGACGATGCTCCCGAGTCCGAGACTCATTATCTGACTTTTGACGACATTCCACTGGAGCATCTGAATTCACCGGAACATCTGCAGAGAACGCGCGACTGGATTCTAGAGACTTCAAAGTGCGATAACCCCGGTGTGATAGACGACGATGACGACTATGTTGGTCATCCTCTGCCTTACCATCTAAACGATGGTCACATTCTTCCTTTTGAAAAATAATGACCTGCATGGACATCGGGTGCGCATCGCGATGGATGAAGTGCAGGTGAGAGGATGCAGGTTTTTGCGCTTCGCGGTCACTTGTCTCCAAATCGGACAGATCGAGTTTTGGTCTTGGGACCGAGAAACTTGTATTCACTGGAAAGAGATATGGGAATGTATGACCAATGATCTGTGTGATGATCTCTTCCGAAATGGGGGGGAAAGCGATTTAGATTGGAAAATTCCTGTTATCATTTACGGAGTGTCGCTCTCAGTTCCTATCCCCTGTACCAATCTGTGCATGCCTCTTCGGGACATCTGTTCCCCCCTTCACAGCTCTTGAAGTTGACAAACTGCCATTTGCCTACTTTGGAATCTGTGCTGCTGACATTATGTCAATATCAAACGCCTCACAGGCACTAGTAATAAAAGGGAAAGTACTTAATCAAAACTGAGGAGGAAAAAAAAACAGATTCACTTGTCTCATTTTCACAGCAGTCGTCGGTTTTATTACGCGCGCGCACACACCCATGTATAGAAAAGAGAATATGAATACTGAAGTAATGTAGTCAGATATTGCACACGTTTCCCAGTTTCTAAAATGAACACCTGCAAGCTGCCACCTGCACACTGTTGATACAAAGTTTGTATGTCTTGGAATGTAATTGATTGATGGCATGAAAAAAAAACACCTGGGAGTGCACACTGAGTAAAAGAAATGCAGGTGTAGGCCCTATTTGTTTTAAGGAAATACAAGATATTATCTGATGATTATGCATTTCAATTCAGTTCAATGGGCTGAATGATCTGTAAAGGCACACAAGAAGGCAGCCATTCCATCAGTTTCAAAGTATTGACCATGCAAACTGCAGATTCACAATATTAAGGCTACTCTATATTTGTTGAGCAAATCTGTTGGAAAATGTTTTGTTTATACTTATGGTCATACTCATATTTGGAGAGTCACATAACAGGCTCATGTTGTCAGCTGTGGAGGCAGAGTTGTCATGCCAACCCAGAATGAGGCAATGGAAGGTGATGACACTGCAGACTCAGTGTCCCCATGCCCCGGCCCAGCCTCCCCTTTATCTGATTCCGGAACGCTGCACTCTCTCTGTGCTCACATCAGAACAGTGAGGCTGAGCGAGACTAGAGAGGCCAAATGACATCACTCATATCACAACAAGTAGTCCCGGCCACAGAAGAGTACCAATGATGAGGTGATATGGGCCTAATTAAAGTTTGAGGAGAGCATTAGGATTGTCTACAAAACTTTCCATGCAGGGGGGAATTGTGTCACTGTGATGTAAAGTGGAGAAGTCACAACGACATGTCCAAAAGGATTATAACCTCACCTGTTAATCCCTCAATAATTTGACATGTCTAACCAGCTTCACCACTAAGAAAAAGGTTGTGTAAAGAGTCAGGAATTCCAGAACTAATGCAGCATCCTTTAAGGCAAACAGTACTTAAGTCTCCAAACATGAAGTGGGATGTTTAAGCTGTTATACAAGTCATACAAGACCATGGTGTTCACTCTCTCTACCTAAGTAAAATAATTCTTCAGGGCTGAGCTGAAGCTTTATGCAAATCTTGACCCCCCCCCACACACACACACGGTTTGTTCTTCAGAGATACTGTGAGAAACAAACCACTTTCTATTGCAAAGAGCTTTTTGTGTGTGGAAAATCAATTATACCATTGAGAATTGACAATGACAAATTGACCAATGACCATTTTTTTTAAACATGAATTACTTTAAAACACAGCAAAAACCTATATAGTGTAAACCTTACAATCGCCATGATCAAAGTTTCTTTGATGAGTAAGAAAATGTCTTTTGCATTTGGAGGTGTGAGCCTCTACATCAGAACAGCATACTGTAAGTGTGTAAACCAACTGGCTTTTCAGCGTCCATGAATCATTAGGAGGGGCCTCAAAAAGTTCTTCAAACGATGACCTTTAGGTAATACTGATGCTGTTAAGTTTGCTCTTCCACTGACAGTCTCTGTCGTACATCCTCCTCCAGATCTTGCAGCTTCTTATAAAGGGCTTCTGACATGTCTTCATCTATGTCCATCTAGGGAAACACAAAATTTAGATGACTGATGGGCATGGTAACAAGACATGTAAACAACGAGTAGCTACTGTATTATCAGGTAAGACAACATGCTGTATGCATCTTTTATTTATTATTTGTAGGGCTTTTGTGCCTTTATTATTCGATAGGAGAGTGAAGAACAGAGAGGAAATGGTTGGGAGAGAGAGAGAGATGGGGAAGAATCGGGAAATGACCCAGGCTGGGAATCGAACCTGGGTCGCCCGCCTAGCAATCCATTGCCCAGCCACTAGAGCCACGGCTGGGCCCTGCATGCATGCTTTTAAACAACATTTTATCTCACACTGCGCTTCTGAAGTTCTGACTATACTTTTTTGACAGTTCATATCTGTAGAATGTCAAGAGAGTCGCTAAATGCAATGATTCGTGTGGTAAGTAACACATACATTATAATTATGTGTGTACAAGATCAACATGCCAGAAACACTAGTGAGTTGACAGGCTTGCGAAGAAACAAATGATGTGACAGAGATAGCCGTTCAGTGTAATTTTTTTTTGTATTATGAAATCAGGACTAACGGCTGACTGTGGGACAAGGATCAGTGTGTGGCGTGGAGATGTTATTACTGGTGATGTTACACTGTAAAACTTTGGTTTGTCATGTCTGCTTTTACTTGTTTTCTAGAGGTAAAAGAAGTGTCATATTTGACCCGACTCCACGGATGTGTGTGTGTGTGGATAACAGTTGGCTGTTTACATCCCATCCTGAGTGTAATGAGGAGATGAAGTATTGAACGTGTGGAGGGAGGAGGGATTGCATTCAAGCTCTGACCTTGTGTGGCCGAGTATAGTTGTTCCCCAGCCCGGAGGTCAAACTGTGGTATTTGACCAGAGGATCCAGGCACTCAGGTTTCTGCATGAACAGCCAGAACTGGCAGAGGAAAGAAAAGAAAGACAGAAAGGGGATGAAAAAAAAACAAAACAACAACTGATGAAAAGACAGCTGAGTCACTGTCAGTTGAGAGGTGCTGCACTGTGAAATGACAGTCTTTTGTTTTGCTGAATCAATACATGATGTGGTATTTAGTATTGCTCTGGTGCCAATGGAATAGTCTAACAAAGTCTATTCCGCCTGCATGGAAACTGCTGTGGAAACTGTTGTAGAGATTATCTGCAATGGAATAAAGCCTGATAAATTCACATAGTCAACAGCAGTGACGGGTACATGACAACTGAAAAGAGGAGAGCCGTGAACATACCAATGCCTCTGCTCCGTTATAAGGTGTCAAGGTGAAAGTGTTTGTGAAGACTCTGATCTGTTAAAGAAAATAACACAACATTAAGGACAGACAGTTCCCAATAATAGTGCTTTTTACACAAAAGGCTTGTGGTAATGTCAGAAATTAATTTCTTCATGTCTTCCTCATAGTGCCTACGATAAAAACAAGGCAGAGGCAGGCAGAGACATTCAGAAGAAAATTCGGTTGAAAACTGGTGCATTCAGTCACAGCTTGATTGTTTTGTCAATTCAAATTGAATCGAATAATTATATAATACAATATCTTCTGGGACACAAGATCTGTGTCTCATCATTTTCACTTACCAGCCACATGATGGGCATAATTAGAGTCCAGAAGAAGGACGGCAAGATTCCGTATGTCAGATTGGTCATCACCAGTCCTGGGCAAATCACAGAGGAGTACAATCCCTGAAGGGCAGTGGAAGACACAGAGGAAGACATGGTGAGAAAAATACACTTCAATCTAAAACTTTTTGACCAACATTACTAAGGTAGAATACTTGTTTTGTACAAGCTTTGAACCTTGATTTAAATCCAGATTATCTATAGGACAAATGGATTCAACAGCATTATCTCTACACTTTGCAAACAACAGTTTGAGAATTCTGCATGCAAGAGAATTTCTTGATTTTTTTTGTTGAGATTGTAATAACCCTTAGCCTGACGGGCTAGACCATTTGAATTACATAAAAGTAATTCAAATGGTCTGGCCCCTAAGGTTAAATAACCCTGCCATGTAGACCTTGTATATTCAAAGTATAGTCTTTCACTAGTTTCTACCTACTCAGGGTGTCTACAGGTTTGACCAAGTCAAAATTAAGACATTTCAAGACTTTTCAATACCATTTTCCAAATAAAATAAAGACCAACTTGCGGCGTTTACAGGTTTTAGCAAGTCAAAATTAAGACATTTCAAGACTTTTCAATACCATTTTCCAAATGAAATTAGGACCAACTTGCAAGATGATACACAGGTTCAAATGAAGCACAAAAACCAATTGGTTATTTACATTAATGTAGCCATTTGAAAACACAAAACTATACACAATGAAACTTTCCACTAAATAAAATTCAATAATGCGTTCTAAATTACACTGCATGGCTACAACTCCCGATTTCCGTCGCGAAGTTCATCACATGGCTGACATAATTATTCCTCCCTAAATTAAGCTCCACAAATTTAAGACATTTGGGTTGAAAATTTAAGACAAAATAAGACTTTTCAAGGCCTTATTTGGCGAAAATGAAATTTAAGACTTTTTAAGGACCCGCGGCCACCCTGCTACTGTATTTGACAATTCTACATGCCCATACAGAGCACCAAGGTTCAGAAAACAGTTGGATGAAATGTGTGGCGGCATAACTTATTCACTTTATATAATTTCCACCTGGACAACAGATATATGAGGAACCCCAATGCTATGAGGGACACCAGGGACATGAGGGACACCACCAAAGGCTATGTATGAGCAGAGGCAATTCTAGGACAAGTTGGGGCCCCAAGCGAAACTTCAAAAGAAATACCATTTGCAACAAATCGCCACTACTGTAGTTTATCGTCTTAGCTGTTATTCACCATCTTGGGCTTGGGGGGCCTAGGCATGCCTCTCTAGCCTGGTGACTAGATGCACCTCTGTGTATGAGTTGAACACACCTGCTGGTTGTGTTTGCGGTTGAGGGCAACGCTGAGCAGGTCCGAGGCATACTTAGAGGAGCTGTAGGGCTCGGTACCCCTCAGGTGCTGCAGGTCTTCAAGACAGAAGGCTGAGCGGTGGGCGTTGCTGGAAGATGTCCAGATCACCTGCGAGCTTTGGTCCGGCTGACACAGAAGAGGCTCCAGCTCCCTGACCTTTTGGACGATTAGGTGACACCAAACAAAAAAGAAGGTTAGTGTTGAGCCCGAAGCAGCCAGACAGGAGTGATATGTCTCTTAACATCTCAGGTTCCATCCTGCGTCTCAACGTCTGGTAAACATTACATGGTATTTAAGTTATCGCGTTAGCGCCAAGTAGGTCTTGTTGGAAAAACAGCTATGTTTCAAAGGAACTATGTGCATTATTTAATGTTTCCATTTACATAACCTCCTGAGGTGCATAGATCCCGAGACCATCTACTAGCCATTCATTTTAATTTTAATACAATTGAAGGGTTTATTTGCAAAACGGTGTATGAACAACTTTGGACTTTTGCATTTTATTATTGAAAATGACTGTTCAGAGTTCCTATGTGTGACTTCTTGCCATTCAGATATTTTGAGAACATACTTTTTCAAACTATATCAAATGCATTTTGCCATGCAATGCAATGACAATGCCCATAAAAAAATGTCAATTTCCCAACATTCTACAAAATGTAAATACACCATTTTGCAAATAAACCCTTTAATTATTTAAATTGATTCATTCATTGTATTCTTTTACTGATTAAATGTTTGAAGATTGACATTTTGTTCATGTCACATTAATCAAAGTGTGGCATTGCAAGCTCCTTCAGACAGTGTACTGCAATTTGCTGCTTAATGGCTAGGTACAAACTGTAGTTGGCTTGGTCATAGGGTCTTAAGTTCACAGGTTCTAGGCCATAGTTCACGTGACAAACATCCATCTAACCCCACTCTGCTTCAGGGGGACTGTTGTAGTGCATATATACTGTAAGTCACTCTGGCTTACCGAAAATGAAGAGCTAAGTGCAACCTACTAAAGTGTAATGAAACCCTTGGATTGCATTTATAATCACGAGTGGTTCTTTTATGTATACGACTCTTACGGCAAGCGAAAAAGAACTGAGACGGGAGCTGTCACCCTGTCAGGACTGTGATGTTGACAACTGTCTTTCGCTTGGCTAGCGCAGCGTGACCACGGAGAGGCTGGGGGACGAAGAGTACAGACAACATCACAGAGAGAAACACAAGCCCTCAGTGCCCGCCTTGTGCTGCAGCCGAGGCAGAAAGCGATACCTCCCTCCCTGCCTGCCTCCATCTCTCTCCTCTCCTGAGGGAAGCAACTCTGTCTGCACCACTCCTGAAAGTTTAATGGAGACATGCTGACTGGCTCTCTAAAAAAACACAACACCATTCAGTTGAGCTGGGCCACCTGGTCCGGTCTTTACCTCATCTACGTCATATACTATGTCAGTGGTTCTCAACCTTTTTTGAACAAACGGCCCCTGGACCTCATCCTAAGCCTCCCAATGCCCCCTTGACCTCAACATAACCGTACCAACGCCCCCCCTTAGTATTAAACAAATCAATTGGACTCCCAATGCTCCCAATGACAACTAAGCCCCGCACCCTCTCTACTGTATCCTTCTAAACACCCCCCTAGGGCTCCCCAGCCCCCTAGGGGAATGTACCGCCCCCATTGAGAAACACTATGTCATCCCAGGAGACTTTGTGTAAACTACAGAGGAAGGGGAGAGAGAGCACCCTCACCACCACCAGGTACACACCAGGTTATCTGAGACCACTTAGGAATGTAAAGAAGGAGTAAATGGTGTGGGTGAATTGGTAATATAAGACAACAAGGACAACCTTCTGACACGAGTTCCCTGACCTCCCCCTCCCCGCAACAGACTGAGAATGCAATGACCAAATAACTGCACTGTTGTTTGCATGTTCCAACACATGGGTTTGTTAATCCAAGATGCTAGTGGGACAGCGAATTGTACATACTGCAAAGCAATACTGTATATTTTTGGAGATTGAAAGAGGCACAGGTTTTGTGTTGTGAATTTCAGTGGAGGAATACAAGTGTCATCTGTGCTAGAAGGAGGAAAGAGATATAACCTCTAGAGTGTCAACTTCCTCAGGAGTGTCACATGCTTTATTACAGGACTAGGTTACATTTTCCAAAATAAACATCTACGGCAACCTGTATGGATTTAGTCACAACCACATCCTGATACAAAATACTGTATATTGCAGTGTCATTCTGAAGCCAGACATCTTACCAGAAGGTAATGTCCAAATAGATTAGTGGCAAAAACCTCCTGGAGTCCATCTGAGGTAGTTTTGTCTTGTTGAGTGAGAATGCCCTCGCCCGTGGCAAACATATTAATAACATTGCTGCAGCAACAAAAACAACAACAAAACAAAAACATCCAGTAATACCAACATGAAAACCCTGCTCTGTATCTGCACTATGTCTATAGAATTCATTTATATTGAATTATACTTATAAATAACCATTTATATTAACTATTAAAGGGACACTGTGCAGGAAATGGTCAAAAAAGGTACTGCAACTATGCTGCTCATTGAAAATGTGTTGTCTAAGGCCAAATTTTATCTTTTCATGAAAGTTTACTAAGCAATAAATGAATGTTTTATAGTATGGCCCAAGTACAGTAATTTTTGCAGCTAAAAATGGCTATTTTTGGAAATTCAAAATGGCGGACCATGGAGAAGATCCCCCTTTTCATGTATAAAAAGTGCAATTTTTCCAGTCATAATGAATACTTAGAATTTGATGGTGGTGCTAAGTATTCATGAAAAAGTGTTAATGAATGTTAGTGAAAATGGGCAGCATGAATTCTGGAAATAAACAACTAAAAATCTCACACAGTGTCCCTTTAACTATGCAATACACAAAAACAGAAGACCTGACCTATCTGCGTTCCCCAATGTTGACAAAGCTCTCACCTTGAGAAGAGACCCCTGAAAAAGGCTTTGATGTCCAGCTGAGGGTTGGGCATGATGCCTGCATTGAGGTAGACATAGTCCAGCCTGTTATACCTGTAAAAGCATGATGGAGACTTCAACATGATATCACACAATTGAAGGCACAATGATAGAGACCCATATTGGGATGTGATTTTTTGTGTGGCTTTTGGCTTTATTTCAGTTTGACAGGAAGTGAGTGTGGAGAGAGATGGGGTAGGGTTAGGAATTGACCCTGGCGAGATTCAAACCTGGGTGCCCCTGGGTATGAAAGTCCATAAGTGGGGGGCTTAGTGTGCCCCGGAAACCCATGGATTTTTTAAATAGGTCTTTCAGTCTACACTTGAAGTACAATTCTTTACACAGGTGTGCACACTCCTCAGGTATTGTTCATGTGTCATTTGTCAAAGTGGATTAATTCAAACAAAATAATGTTTGGATTTTGAATTCAGGCATGTGCTCTAACTACCTTCTTTCTTCCCTGGAGAAAGTTTCGAGCACTCAGGTGAGCACTAGTGATTAGGCCTACGTACATGATGACAATCATGATGGCATTCATAATGGTAAGAACAGGTTTAACTCCTCCTGGGATGTGATTTGTGTGTATTGCGATCAGTATGCGAGGAGGATGCCACTGATGCACTGTACCATGACACACTAAACATCTCCATCTCCCCGCCTTAGGCTAGATTACTGAACACACAGTTAGGAGAAGTGTGAAGTATATATATATATTCAAGTTTACATATATTCAAGTTTATATTCAATTCAACATGTTGGCTTCTTTCCCATCAGCTCAGGACAATTACAACCCTTTTAATTGTAATGAGATGAAAGAGTGGCTTTGGATGTTCTTCATGCTTCATTACCTTAACTTCACCTCCTGGGCTGCGTGCAGCACCGAGCGGAGGTTGCCCACGTCCAGTTTGAGCAGGGCCACGTCGGAGCCCGGGTGGGAGGTCAGCAGAGCCTGGCGGGCGGCCTCGGCCCTCTGCATGTTGCGGCAGGCCAGACACAGCTGGAGCTGGCCGTCCTGGGTCAGGAGGCGCTCGCACAGCGCCAGCCCAATACCACTGCAGGCGATGGGGATGGGGGATGGTGGGACAGGGACAAGGGACAAGTGACACCAGGACAAAGTGCTGGTCAGGTCATATTACATATTGCTGGACTACATCTGGCACAGTTAGCAGAAGCAGCAGCAGCTGAAGCATGATGTCAGGGCCTGGAAGCTGATCACACTCCCTACTTCAGAGCTGGGGTGGCTGTTGTTTTTAACTATTGATGATAGGTCTACTTGCTTGGGGAGAGTTTGTTTGAAGTGCAACCACAAAGGTAGTCTATATTGCAATAAGGTACAGAAACATAGAACACTTAGAGCACTCAGTGTAGCCTACCTACATTCCCTAATCTAGGTCTTGACATATGACCTAGTAGTCTGTTAATTATGCAACCTATCCTATGCATCATTACCATACAAAAATGCTGAACTGTTCAGTATATCATTCTCCTAAAACGTTGTGGTTTGATTGGATCAAATAATATAATACGTAGGACACATTTGTGCAATTATGCCATTAGCCGTATGTAGGCTAATAACGAAAACTTTTCAACCACAATTCAAAACGTCTTTCATTCATGTAGTCTGAAGCAAGTTATGCACCTTCTCAGTTCCATTGCCAATATATAAAAAAAGAAAACACGTTATCGCTTTGTTTACCTGTTTGCACCGGTCACCAAAACAACTCTCCCCATCTTTATGATATCGACATGTATCAATTATGTAGTAAACAATGATACATTGAATTCCAATCGTTCCAATCGGCAAGAAAGTGTCCTTTTCAGTACTCGGGTGGCCATATCCGTATCTGGCTCCGCCTTCATGGTATGATTGGATGTCACTCGTACTCTGACCAATAGCATGAGGCTCTTGACTGCTCTCCTCCAATAGAAAACCTGATACCAGTAACGCACGATGTACTGTAAACTCAGAGCAGGCACAGACTCAAAGTAAATTGATCACTTTTTTATTTTTCAGAGAGACAAATAATTTTACAAATCAGTCCAACTAATGCATGTCATACAAACTACAGGATGATATCAAATATTGGAATACAAAGTATGGAACTGCATTTATTGGACAGTAACACAGAGATAACCACTATACAATATTTACTGTACATAATTAAGTCCATATCAATACATTTAATTAATGAAGCTAATATAAAAAGTATGAAAATGCTGGTTTACATTATAATGACAAGTCTGGAGATTCATACAAATAGAATAAAATGGAACCTCATTCCCGGAATAAATCTATTGTATGTACAGCCATGATTTTAAAGTGAAGAAGACGAAGAAGAAGACGAAGTGGAAAGAAGACAAAGATACAAACTGTGATAAACCTGAAGCAAGCCGTTGTAGTAGGCCCTATATACATAGGCTACCTACTGCATGACCTAGGGCTTCAGAGCAGTGTTGAAACTCTGTGGTTCAAAGGTTTATGTTCAAACTGCAGAGTCAATAGGGTGTTATTACATTGTGTGAATACATTTAGGCAGCATAACATCTGTAGATTATAACAAAAAACACACTGCGAGCTCTTCAGATCATTTCACCATTCCAAGAACATTATTAGAGTCATTGTCCATCCATTTCCAAGCATTCATTTGACATTTTTCACCACAAAGCTTTCATATCTCACTCATCGTAGTGATGAACCTACTGCAATTCCTTATTCATTTCAGTGTAGTTGAAATCCAGTTTTAGTAACAAATAGCTATCCATAAAAAGTTATCTTGTACACTGACTGAATAGGAAAACGATTCAAAATTCTGCACACATCACAACTTACGGTTATCCACCAGAGATTCGGGTTTACATCTCCAAACATACAAATAAAAAAACAGCTGTTTCTAACATCCATTTATCAAAGACATGTAATTATTATAACCAGTGAAATTTGTTGGTTTGTTCAATTGTATAAACAATTGTTCCACATTTGGCTTGTCTAATATAGGCATCGTTAATTCTATCACAATTACAGTGTATGTAAATTGTAGTAAGACATAGTCTCACAAATTATGTTAAATTACTGCGAATAAATGCTGATGCTTGGGTTTAAATTGGCTTCAAATGGGATGTTAACAGAAATGAATCCATCCTCTGTGGATCCATCCATCTATCCTGTGAGATGGATGTCAAAATGGGAATCAAATGGGATGTAAATACTACTACTGTATAATCTGTATACCGGTAACTAGTTAATCTAATGGCGTCAATCTGCAATGACAACAGCCAACAACATTTTAGACATGACTCTGGACATATGAGAATATGTGGGATGTTTTGTGAAAAGATACTGCAAGACAAAAATCAAAGCTATAGATGCAATGGACATAAATAATACATTGTCATATAACACTATAGGTAGTTATAATGGCATTTATGAATGAATTGTAGAAGATTTACAAAATGTCTGCAACCATGAGAGTAGAACTGATTTGCATGCATAGTATGTGGGTGGGTTCCATTTATAACCTTCCACAACAAAGTTTGTATAAATAATAGAAAAAAGTAACTCTGTACTGTAGTACCATTTGCTGCACAAAGACAAGGGTTACACTTTGCTTGACATGTCGCTGCATAACACAGTCATAGCAGCTGTTATACACTTTGAATGTGTTATGCCGGAACATGTCAAGTAAAGTGTTACCAAGACAAGTTATATAGGTTAAAGACAGGATATATAGGTTAAAAACCAGCAAAACACACACATTCTTACATTTGGCAAAACACAACTCTACAGATTTCTACATTACCCACCAAACTGCATGTACTATTTACATTCAAGCTGTCTTCAAAATGAAAAACATTTTGAAAAACACAAGATCATTCTATGCATATAATTTTTGTTGCATTCTTTATACATCCTTTTGGATCATCATCTTTAAAGTGTATATCGCAGGTTAACCACTACTTTGGATCAATGTGTACATACTGTATTCAATAAATGATCCACATATATAAGTCCCTCCAAAAACGATGTTAAACAACGATTTTTGTTGTTTGTTGTGGCAAATGTGGGTTTAACGTAACCTGGCGACTACGTCAGGCGAGGCCATGGGTGAACGTTCTAATTTTATTTGCCTGGAATTTTACAGGCGAGGTGACGATCACTAATGATATAACGGCCGTGGCCTGCAGGCCTATAATAGAAATCGCAACTACCGGTAATCGTGCAGCTTTTCTCATGCAGGGCACTGTAACAACTTCCAAATGATTTAGTAACTTTTGGCCAACTAGTTTTAGTAGAAATGCTATTCATGCAGGGTTGCAAATTCTGCTTGGGGCTATAGACTAGGCTATGCGACATGGGCTTCTTTTTTTGACTAGTCCCTTCATATTTTTGGGCTTGCTTTTAATCATTTTAATTAACTGCCAATATCGTGTCAGCTAAATGCAATAGGCTACCTAAATTACAAACAGCACAAACGGGTCTCTTGAAATGATCTGCGTAGCCTAAAATGTGGTGCTATTCGCCCGACTGGGTAGTGACTGTCCATGGTGCTGAAATCGCGTCAAACTTTTCCTAGGTGCAAAACAGTAGGCTAAAGTATACCAACCGAGTCATGCAACTTCAATGAAGGTCACCCACATGCGTGTCACAAATCAATAGCATAGGTAACCCAAGCGGCGGGCTACTGAATGGCCTCGCCTGACGTCACACAATAGATTAGAATTCTTTGAACATGTTACTGAAAATACACACTTTTCCTCATTATATTTCATTTTCTGATGCCCTGTTGCATGAAAAAAATGATGGATAATTATTGAAGTGGTAGAACTATCAAAGGAAGTCCATTATTTTGAATAAAAATTAACCTGAGATATACACTTTAATGATGTCAAATGTGTAGGTATAAAAGTATGGATTTTATTTGACAAAAAAGTGCCTAAATGCTACATTTCTTTGGTTTGTCAATGTATGTATGTCTACTGCCACCAGCAGGTGCATAGTTGGAGTTGATTTCTCGAAGGATCAAGAAGTATTCCCAGTTTCCGGTAAACTATGGGAGTCTTTTGTATGCATATGTGTGTGTGTGTGTGTGTGTGTGTGTGTGTGTGTGTGTGTGTGTGTGTGTGTGTGTGTGTGTGTGTGTGTGTGTGTGTGTGTGTGTGTGTGTGTGTGTGTGTGTGTGTGTGTGTGTGGACTAACTTTATTAATCCCGAGGGGGGAATTAAGTGTGTGTGTGTGAGTGTGTGTGTGTGTGTGCGTGTGTGTGTTTGAGAGAGAGAGAGAGAGAGAGAAAGAGAGAGAGAGAGAGAGAGAGAGAGAGAGAGAGAGAGAGAGAGAGAGAGAGAGAGAGAGAGAGAGAGAGATGTTAGTGTGTGTGTGTGTGTGTGTGTGTGTGTGTGTGTGTGTGTGTGTGTGTGTGTGTGTGTGTGTGTGTGTGTGTGTGTGTGTGTGTGTATGTGTGTGTGTGTGTGTTTCTCTTTGTTCATTTGTATGGTTTGGCTTTTGGAGTCCTGCGGGCACACATAGTGTCTCTGGATGTGCCTTGTGGGGGGCATTCTTTTGGGATTCCATTCCAGAACTACTCCTGGCATTCCAGAAGGATGCCATGTATTTCCTGAAAAGAAGGGCGCTCCTTGGTGTTCCTGCGCCAGCAGCTCAACATGAGCTTGTAGAGTTGGTCTGGACACAATGCTGGTTGCGGTAAGTAGATCTGCAACATAATAAGCAAAAATAAGCCTTAAGAATCATTCAGCTTCTACTGGTCCCAACAAGTCTGAACCCTTCCCAGTCTTTATTGTTAATGAAGTGATGCCAGATGTTTACTCACTCACACATTTTGTTACAAACATGGAGGCATTTTTGTATCATCATGCTATGACTATCATTTACAAGATGTCCCAAAAAACATACTGTACTGTGCATGCATAATAAGCATATACCTGTATACTGAGTACAAACCACAAGGACAGTTATGAGAAATTCCAAACTGGATGGGTGCAGTGATCGTGTACAAAATCCAAGTTCTATTTTTTTTATTCAATCTTTATTCAAACTCTAAATTCCATTGTGAAACAGAACTGAACACCACAATCCATGTATGCGATGTTCTGAATGCATGTGTGACTGAGTGTAGTGCATGTCAGAACTAGGCTGTTGTGTGTAGAACTACCTGGCGCTTTTGGTCTCTGAAGAACTCTCCGGTGTTCTCGATCACCTGCTCGTCAGAGAGCTGCGAGTACGGCTGCTCCTTGCAGAAGGTTAGCGTCTCCCAAAGTGTCACCCCGAAGGCCCACACGTCACTGGCTGTGGTGAACTTACCCTGCAAGGACACACAGACACAAGCGCACGTGATGATGACCAAGGATGACTTCATATACGTGCCATGTCAGACAACTGCAATTAAAAAATGATTTAGAAGAACTCAAGTTCATTTTTTTTATTCTGGAAGATGATCTCTTTTAAAGTGATGCACGGTATGGCTGCATATTTTAATTGGATATATTCTGGAATATATAATGTGTGATGTAGATGTAGATGACTGAGAGTTCTGCCTCCTGCGTTTTCCAAATGTAGACCTGCCCACGACCAGATACACAGACACCTGATGAAAACCTTGTGTTAACTCGAAACATGCTGGTTTTAACCAAATACAGTAAACCACAGCAAAGGAGCTTTTGCAGTGCAGATATTTCTTTTCTCTGCATGACTGCATGTTTGACTGAATACTTTCATTGTTTAAAATTTGAGCAAGAGCCCATCATAGCAGTGGTTTGTCAGGGAAAATACATGTTTTCATGACATAGGCTCTCTTATTAGAGTAAGCAGAAATGCCATGATCATGGGATGCTGAATTGCCATGTTGGCATGTCAATGGCCCGCCATCCAGACAACCCTGTAGCAATTGACAATGCGATGCTAAAATACTCCACATTCTTCTTTAAGCTACCTCTGTGGTGTTCTGTTGGACTGAAGTCAAGCAGAAGTAATAGTTTTCTTTCTTTTCTTTATTAGGAACTCTTTATGGATTTGGCAGCAGTGTTCTCTGCATCATTACTGTAGTGGAACATCTCTCTCCTGCCAAGCTTCTGGAGACCATCAACAACCATCTGATTGCATTTTGTTCTGCCATTTTCTACGTTCTGGTACAAGAAAAAGACATCTCCTTGTGGACCCATCACTGTAGCCTGGTCCTGACCATCCCATAATACTACCATTTCACAATCCTTTGGCGGAAGTACGTAGGATGGCTCGCGAGGCTACCATCACTGTGCTTCTGGGCCAAATATATTTTCCAAATATATTTTCCTTCAGTCGGCCACCAGGGGGTGCCACTGAGGTATCGTTCTGTACACTGCTCCCTGGGTGCCACCCCAGGACCTGGACCTGGCATGTGCTCTGTGTTTCTAACTACTGCCAACAATCCTTCTGAAGGGATGTGACTCAACAAATGTGCATTTCACTGAAATCCTCAGCCTCATCTGGCAACCCTGAGGACTGTAGTGTGTGTCTCACCAGCAGGATGCTCTCCCAGGACATCCAGCGTATGGGCAGCACGGCGCGGCCCTGGATGCGGTAGTAGTCCCCGCTGTACAGGTTGCGGCTCATGCCAAAGTCGGCGATCTTGATGGTGTAGTTCTTGCCCACCAGGCAGTTGCGCGTGGCCAAGTCGCGGTGGACGAAGTTGAGAGAGGAGAGATACTTCATCCCTGACGCGATCTGAGTGGCCATGTACAGCAGGTTACTGTAACTGGGGAGAAAGGAAGACGTCTGTCTTTACAACCTAACCACGAGTGGGTTAAAACATGTGATAATGTGGAGAATTCATGACAACGAATCGTAACCACACTTGCATCTTGTTGAAATGATACACACTCTGTGACATGTTTTTTTTAGACATTTGCTGTACTGTACGTGTTTCAAGACATTTCCATAAGCAACTTGGGTTCTGTGGTAAAATCAAGAACCATACTGTATTACAAATTCACCTGGTTTTAACAGTGCATTTCATCTGTATTGCATAGGTCAGAAGGTCAATGCTTGGCCTCCTGTAAACTGACAATACATTAGTTGCAGAGAGCCTCACCTGACAGTGGGGGCGTTGCTGAGCAGTGCAATCTGGCCCTCGGGCTCGTGGCGAGAGAGGAACTGGTTGAGGTCCCCGTTCTCCATGTACTCTGTGATCATGCAGAGCGGGTCGCTGCAGATGCACACGGCCAACAGCCGGATGATGTTGGGGTCCTTCAACCGGGACATGATCTTTATCTCTTTAAGGAAGTCGTTCCTGTGCAGAGGAGTTGGGAAGTTGGGAAAAAAGTTGTGGTCCAATTAACCCATTTTAGCTCAAGCCCTATTTGGGAAAAGGTACCCTCTGTCTATTAAAACCCAAATATCTCAGAATCCAAAGCACATAAAAACATGAAATGAGTTGCATTTAAAAGCTAGGACCCTCATGATGCATTAAGATGTGTTAATTCAGCTCTGACCTACCCACATTTTTGTATAAAACAGTTTTCAAATTTCAAGAACCTGAATGCAGCATATATGGACAAAATGGGTTAAATAGTAATCAATAATTATGCCTCCACCTGAAGGTGCCGGAACATACCGTTCTCTCGCCATCCTTCTTTACTTCAGCCTGTGTGTCTGTTTGTCAGTCACCGATTTCTCTTTGAGTCCTTTGCACACTTGGATGGATTTTGAACAAATTTTGTGCATTACTCTAAACAAGGTACATGAAGTGAATCACTTTTGAAGGCTAACACTTTCAAGATATCAGACTTTCAAGGGGACATCAGAATAAATGCTACTGACGTCGAGTTCCACCCGTTGTCATTCCATATTCTGTTGTGTGTGGTTTGCAAGTCAACCAATAGAGGAGCACATGCAGTATTTACTACATTTAGTCTGCGTTCTTGGAGAACCCTCCCTCACCTGGCATTCTTGTTGGCATCTGCTCTCAGCATCTTGACAGCCACCAGTATAGGCTGCTTTTCACTGATGTCGAATGAGAAGTCTTGGTCCATAAACTCCTGCATGCCCTCTGCTTCACACAAATGAACCTTCAACGACAAAGACACAAACAGTGTTTTACTCCACCACTCCTTTGGCAATGAACCACATAAACATGAGGCTATATAGAAAGCTAAAATTCAGTTTTACTTTTTTGGCTATAAAAAAACATTAACTTTTAGAGAGTAGTGTAGGTTGCGGTCGCTTAAATAAAATATCTGTAAACAAGCTAGCTGAGGAAAGTCAGAAAGAAATCTGAATACAATTATCAATATCATCCATATCTATCTGAATGAGAGAACATTGCCATGCTCAATTAAGTTTTATTCTGTGTGTTTTTTAAAATAAAACCCCACATTGGGGTCTGAGATGCTGTATCATGTGGTAAACCTGTCCACAGACCTCTCCAAACTGGCCCTCTCCCAGCTTCTCTTTGAAGGTCAGCAGTTTGCGAGGGAACTCCTCCACGGCCACATCTTTTCCTGACAACAGGTCCATCGTCAAGGCAGGCACAGCATAGGTGTTGCCCCCGGTAACGCCCTGCAAGTTAACGACGTCAGCCTCGGCGTAGTGAGGCACTCCGTCCTGGTTGGAGAGGTTGGCAGTAGCAGATTTTGCTGCAGTGCTGGTGGAGGCTGAGGAAATTTTGAGAAGCATTATGAAGTGCAAACTAAGTTCTTAAAACATGTATTTTTAGGGCTTTTTTTGCATTTATTTGACAGGACAGTTGGAGATGGTGACAAGAAGAGAGTGGGAGGGAGAGGTGGGGGAGGATAGGCAAATGACCCGGGTCAGACTCAAACCTGGACCGCCGCCATAGTAACCCATTGCCCTACCGTTAAGCCACAGCAGGGCCAAGTGCAAACCAAGTTTTACTTAAGTCTGCAGACTGTAGTATATGTTCCCTTCACTGTTTCTCATGTACTATTGGGGACTTGTGTGCAAAGCTTGCATATGTGCAAAACAGCTACACATGTAACTTGTAAACACGCATGTAATGCTTGGATGTTCTAAGTGAAATCACGCACCGATAGAATGTGCGTGAAAAGCTGTTTATGCATGCTGTACATACAGCTGTTTGTTCTGACCAAATATTTCAGAGCGGCACAGATGGCCTCAAGATGGCTCTTCTTATGAGTTTATGAACGTAATCCATGAAACTAAGTTTTCTAAATATTTTTGGTGGGTGTGGCACTGTCTTGTCATCTAAATTTCAGATCCCAAGGCAAATGGAAAAGCTTATAACGTTTTCAGGAACGTATATTTCATTTTTCGTGAATTTCTGAATTCCTATTCTATAATTCATTTTAGACGCTCTGAGTGTGGCTTTTAATGTTTGCCGCTGAAAGTTTTGTTGCACATATAACTACTACATTGCTAAATTCAAACGCGGTAAACCTAATAGATGACTAGATTACAATTAAAATGTAGTAAACCCAGATTACTCAGATTACTACCTACCATCATCAATTCCCCACTCACCGGCCTCCTCTGTGGATTGGGAGAACTCGGGCAGCTTGCGGATGAGACGCGAGGGCTCCTGGTAGTCAGGCCCCAGGGGAAAGATGCGCTCGTAGGTGGAGTTGGACTCCTGTTCGCTGGGCGCTGACGAGGGGTTGTTATTGTTGCTGTAGGTGAACGTCTCGCTCTGTATTGACAGACTAGCAGTTAGTTCATCGTCCAGCATCCTCCGAGAGGCCTGGAATTATATAAGCAGACAGTTGCCACATGAAGAGCTCACTGGTGGAAGAAACTACCACTAGTCAATCACTTGCTCAAAAAAATCACAAACCACAACATAAAAAGTTTTATGGTATTATTAAGCCTCAAGAAATCAGGCAAGTCAACGTGATCTTGGCTGGCATTTGCAAACACCACACTGACATTTGATTAGTTATATATGCATGAGGTTTTAACAGGTTAGCAATGATTTGATGATCTAAACCAGACTTCAATGATATAACTCCCCCATTAGTCAACCATTCTGTGATTATGCATTAATCGATTGATTGCGTTATTGAGTTTTGATTGGCATGATGTGGTAGCTCAAAAAAGCGTGAGGTGCGCGCACATCCCAAAAAGCATTTGCCTTAGGTGCAGGATATCAAAGAACATTCAAGAAAAAGGAAGAAAATATCCGCACACCACAAAATGAGAGTCAACGAAGACCTTGCAGGTCGAAAAGGTGCGCCAGTTTTTCATTAAATCAGGACAAGGGAGCTTTTGTGTGGCGTGCGGATATTTTTTCCTTTTTAATTTTTTAAAAATACATTTTGAAGCGCTTTTTTGCCTCTATTTCTGACAGGACAGCGGAGGAGAGACAGGAAATGAGTGGGGAGAGAGAGACGGGAAGGATCTGCAAATGACCCCAGCCAGAATGAAACCCGGGTGGCCAGCGTAGTAACCCAGTGTTGGTTCTCACCTTCTCCAGCATCTTCTGCCAGACTTGTCTCCACAGGATGATGACGATGATGGCCACCAGGATGAAGATGATGGCCACCAGGCAACCAATCAGAATCCGCGTGTTGCTGTCATCTACTTTATGAGTGGGGTCGTCCCCTGTGGAGGGGATTGGAGAAGGTGTCTCAGTGACAGACCGTTGCAGTTTTTAGGATCACCATGCTATACGTGACTCAACCTTTGTTGAGGCCCTGGGCCTCATCTTGAGCCTCACAACACCCCCTGATCTCATCATAAGCCTGCCAATGCCCCCCTTGGTATATAAACATTAAATAGACTAATGTCCCCCAATGACAACTAAGCACCGCCCCATCTCAACTGTATCTTTCTCATGGGAGGCTGTAGAGCCCCACATTTAGAAACACTACTACTGTACACTGTTTTTGTAATGCACACCACCTGCTGAAGTTATAACAATGTCCTTGTAATATAATCATCCTCTTTGATTCCTGACCTGGTTGGGTACTGGTGGGTGGGTCCGGTTTAGGAGGAGCCAGAGTTGTGTTGTACATCGCAGTGTCTGAAAAAGAAAAATAACAATTTGAGATGTCATCTACTGTTCTTCCGCCCCTAACTTCGTGAAGTGTCAGGGACATCGATTATTGGAGTTTTTATTCAGTATCTTGCAAAAACACAATTCACAAGTCATTCTTTCATTTGCCATTGGAATATTGAATCGGGTAAAGCCCCCCAAAAAACACTCGGCACTGTGGAGTTCGTGGAGACTTCATTGTTTCTCCACGACACCACAGCAAGAAACCAGAGGCCGGAGTGGGAAGGCCCAAGGAACTACAATGACTTAAGACACTTGGTATTTCTCAAAGTGTAGTGTCCTAGCCTTGCTAAGGAGTATCCAATCACTAGTTCTAAGACATGTGATGATGTCATAGTGACAGAGGTCAAAGGTCAGCGGGTAAAGATCCCTTAATGGAGGAAGAAGAGCACACACAGACACACATGCACATGAACATGCACACACACAAACACAAACACAGATGCAGACGCATGCGCACACACACACACACACACACACACACACACACACACACACACACACACACACACACACACACACACACACACACACACACACACACACACACACACACACACACACACACACACTCACACACACACACACACACACACACACACACACACACACACACACACACACACACACACACACACACACACCTGACTGGAAGGTGATCTCGCTGAACATCATCCAGACGTCAGAGAAGTAGTAATGGCATTTGATGGCGCTGGCCATGTGGTTGAGGAGGGACACGGTGACGAAGCGCGCGCTGGGGTTGACGTCGTCCATGACGGGGCTGAAGGACACGGGACTGGACTCCCAGTCGGACTCGGAGCGGAAGTAGCACACCACCTTCTGGAAGGTCTTCACGTGCCACCTGAACATGTTGTTGCAGTGCACCTACAGATGGCACACGGAGGAGGAGGTGGAGGTCATGGAGAAACATTCAACCACTTTGGTGACAGACAGTGGAGACGCACTTTTATAAACCACTTAGAGATTGTAGTGTAATATACATTTATGAGCACTTTCCACCTTATAACTTATAGTGTAGTATACATTTAGGGGTCAATGACGTTTTAGTAGCAGCACATATCAGGGTGGTGCAAAAACAGTTAATGTCACTATTGTAAGGATTAAATTATGCTTTTGTGCTTTTGTTGGATTATCTAAGGAGCATATACATTGCAGTACATTAATTACCAATTACTAATTAATGAATGGGCATTAGCTGTGGTTGTGGCCCACAACCATCATTGACCCTTGTGTCTTCAGCTTCAGCAGGTCCAGGGTCTATTTTCTCAGTAGTTTATTTCCAGAATTAATGCTACTCCTTTCACAAATATTATATTTTTCGTGAATATTTACTAACGCCATCAATTTCAAAGATTTCAATGTGGCTAACTAAACCGATATTCAGGAAAAAGATGAAATTTGTGCTTGGGCACAGATAGAAATACATCGTGGACCTTTAATACTAGTATTTATTCAGCTACTTATCGTTATAACCACATGTCTATAGCACGAGAAATGCTCTTACATAAAAATAAACAGAAGCCTGGTGGCCGCCCCTGCTAGACCTACTAGTGGTAACACTACAAGGAGACTCAGACGATATGATTCAGTGCTTGTCAAGTCGCGGTCACGGCTGTGTATGACCTCACGCTCACCTAATTATCCCCTTCCAGTGAGTGAGCGTAAACACAAACACATGGGCTTCAAGAGTGGGGATGTGAGGAAGAGGAAACACTAACAAACACAGTGCAAGCTTCGAGAGGCAGGGCCGGTTCTACACAATTTGGTGCCCTAGGCGAGCACAACAACCTTTACTTTTTGTGCTTTTAGAGATTGACATTTGTAAACATAGCATCATACATCTGATCTAGTACAGCTGATCTAGTAACTACATACTACTGTATATGAAGAGCTCTTTTCCAAAACGCTATATCCACCATTTTTGACTTTTTGCATTTTAATATTGTAATTGACTGTTAAGAAGTCCTATAATCTATGTGTGAATTCTTGCCCTACAAATGTTTTCAGAACATACTTTTTAAACCTCTATAAAATGCATTTTGCAATGCAATTCAATGGAATGCCCAATACAAAAATGTCAATTTCCCAACATTCTATAAAATGGATATATCTAGTTTTGGAAAAGAGCTCTTCATATGTGCCCATGAATAATCAGTGTCAATGTAAAGTTCAATGTTCTATTTCTCTTGACCTTCTAATTCAGTGGGATATCCAGACGCCCCCAAAACATTTGGTGCCCTAGGTGACCGCCTTGGCTGCCTATGCCTATCGCCGGCCCTGAAGCGAGGCCTCGCGTCGTCTCATCTCAAGGAGGTTGGTTTACCTTCATGGTGGTGAAGTTGCGTGCGCGGTCGAACTCAAACATGATCTCCACGTAGCCGTTGGGGAAGCTCTCGTTGGTCCAGCCCACGTAGTCGTAGCCGGGCCGCGCGTTGTAGACGTGGCTGTGGGTGAAGTCATCCAGGCCGCTCTGGCCGTCTGTCAGCTGGCCCAGGCCCTCCGTCATACTGACATACAGAGCAGAGACGTGGGGAGGGATGGGGGGAGGAAAAGGGAAATAAAAGAGGGGATGTTTTTTTTTTTTTTAAAGGGTGATGTAGTGTAATATAGCATAGATTAATGTATCATACACGTAGCTGACCCAGGCCATAGTAAATTAGTCTATAGTATAGTACATTTTATTATGTTCCTACCACCATCCCCATCCCTCACCCATGGCTAACCTGGAAAAACTTAGTAAAAAAAAATAAAGGACAATATTGACTAATATACAATAGATTAATATACCACAATGGTTGCAAATACAGTACATGGAGAATGCTATTTTTGTACACACACAAGTATATTCCCCTTCACATTCTTGTAAACACCACAGGGTGGCAGCATTCTGTTAAACTTATGCTGTGGGAAGAGAATAGACTTTTTTCCCTGTTCTGCAGAGAGCGTAGGCCATTTCCTGCATATTTCAAGAAACAGACTGAGAAGATCATCCATTCTCCATATGAGAAATGCACATGCGCACACACACGTGAACACACACACTCACTCTCTCTCACATACACAAACATGCACTCATTCACTCAGTCACTTACACGTCATGCACACATGCACAAAAACATACCTTCACATAACACGCACACCTACACAAAACACACACACCTACATAAAACACACAAAACAAACACACATACACGCACACACGCACACACACACACACACACACACACACACACACACACACACACACACACACACACCCACACACACACACACACACACACACACACACACACACACACACACACACACACACACACACACACACACACACACACACACACACACACACACACACGGCGTGTCATGGAGGACATTCTCTCAGGAAGCCATGAGTCACATATTCGTGTGAGTGTTCTAAAACCACACCGACCACAGGGGCCAGTCCCAATGGCCCTAACCTAACAGCATCATGGCGTTCTAGCAACAAGAAAGCACTGCTGAATCCTCCCCCCAACTCCCAAAACTATGAACAACAAGTTTAGAAGACTCTCTGTCAGGTCAGCCAAAAGACACACAAAACCTCATTAGCAGATGATTAGGAAGAAGAAAAATGGACTTGCTCGAACTTAAGTTGAGGAAATATCTGAATTTTATGAAGGGCGCGTGTTTTTTTCATGTTTATTATTGTTATGCCCTGTTTTTATGACTTCTTGCTTTACCGTCAAGCTCATTACGGTAAGTCAGCTGGCCGGACTTTAGAAATGGATTCTGTTTCCTCTTCAGGAAGAGAGAGAACGTGTGCCAGTGCACTCCACTCCACTCACCTGTAGCCTACAGCCCCGTCGTAAACCGAGTCGTTGAGGTAAACCTGTGCGTCGTTAAAAGTCATTTGCTGGCCAGCGGGGGCATTATACGACACCAGGCCATCTGTGAAAGGGAAAGGAGAGCCGACCTCAGTTTACTTTCACTTCACAAATCACAAATCACAAATCCATCCTTTTTTTTTACCTCACTCAGTGGCCTCGGTTACATGGACATCTAATTCCAAATTAATTCAGAATAAAACTTGATTCCGCTTTGAAAACATCACATGAGCACCTCCCAATTCTGAATTAAATGAAAGTCAATGTAAACTCGACAGCACAATTTAATTCTGAATTATTAAATCGGAATGAAAAACATCATGTAAACATGGCCAGTATCTTTTACTATCTTGACCTGTTCATATATCGGCACTTTTGCTGCTGTTCTTATATAAACAATCAGTGATATGGACAGGATATTCAGGCCTCAATATCTACAAGATAGGACACTTCGTGTTTTATCTGTGGTTGTCATAGATACTGTTTACAACAAGAGAAGATGTTACACTATCACTGGTGCGCTGGTCAAGGTGTTCACTTTAGATAGTGATTAGAATAAAGATGATTTTATTTGTTTGAATTTCCACAGCTATTATATTGTCATGTCGCTGATAAGTTTATAAATCTTAATAAAGTCACACCCTGCAGTTACAGCCTGCAATACACACCCTGCAATAACAGTGTAAAAGGTAAAAGATAACATATTGGCCTACTACTAAACACATCTATAACCACGTAAAATTGTGTATTACGCTATAAACTACATATATAACTTAAATATATATCTATCAACAGATTATGATCCCATGAGGTCATGGAGGAGGTCTGTTTATTTTTAAATGAAGTTATTCTTTTTCCTGCACACTTCAGCTGGCAGGTGCGTCGATGATGGCCCATAGGTCACTCAGCAGACAATTTGAAAAAAACTTCCGCACACTGACCATTTCACTGAAAAACAGCTATAGTGTGCGGGAGTTTTTTCAAATTATTTTTAAATAAAGGAAAGGAAAGTGTTGCCTCTGTAAACTCGGGCGCGCTCTAAACGCAGCAGCTCTAATCTCTTTGGCTCTTACCCAACCACTCGCAGCCGTAGAGCTCCACCCTCATGCAGACGTTCATGGAGTGGTCTATGACGGGCATGAAGCGCACGAAGCGAGCGATGATGGGAGGCTCCAGGTCCCTCAGCACCGTGTCATAGGCGTTCCTGTTGCCCTCGATCACCTGTCACAACACACAAACATGGCAAACAGAAGGGTCAATGACGTTTTAGTAGTAGCACTCGATCACCTGTCACAACACACAAACAAGGCAAACAGAAGGGTCAATGACGTTTTAGCAGTAGCACACGTCAGGGTGGTGGAACCACAGCTTATTTTTGTAGAAGAAGATGTGGTGTAGTCTACGTAGAACGCGGGTATACGGAGTTTACCCACTTCTAAATTTCAGGGATTTCAGTATACCCACTTCAAATTGATTGATCCATTGTTTTGAATGGCACAACTATGTACAGTATACCCACTTCAAAAAAATCTCAAATATACAGTATACCCACTTCAGAAAAGCAGACTACACCACTGGCCCTACCGCACACTCTTGTCCATCGTGCTGCAATTTATTTACAAAAAAAAACTTTTTGGCCCGTGTGGCCTTTCTCAACAACAGCTTATGTCACTATTGTATGG
>NC_085862.1:30599494-30606994 GCF_034702125.1 Engraulis encrasicolus | reverse complement strand
GCGACCAGTATAGCGTGCCAGATGAAACGAGTCGACTATACTCCTACACCTCATTTTTTGTAGCATCCAAACAATTTCACCAAAATCCTTCACACGACACTCACTGCGTGGTGTTTTCTTTTGCCTTAAAACCACATCCTAAGGCTCTCTGGAAGAGATCCTCCAAAGACAAAGAGCTCCTTATGCCTATTAGGGGGCGAGTTAGTAACGCTCGTAACCTCCATAACTGTTAGTTTATTCTCTGTTTGTTTTCCTGCCCTGGCTGAGTGACCCCGAGGGAGATTGGGGGATGTGGGGGTCGAGGGTCGGGGTGTGACTGAGATGCTGACGGTGGTACAGGAACATGCACACTATGGCCACTTTCATACATACAGTGAAAAACACAAGATACTCGGGCTATCAGACAGACGTGGCCGTATGCATGAACATAAAAACCTCCATAAAAACAAGTATTTTTCAGCAGGATTGGGAAACAGTCTTGCTACTGACCACCAGTGAAGAAATCAGTGAAGCAATGTTTTTGCACATTTAGTCTTATCACTGACACAATTAACACAATAACCAAGAAAAAACACAATTTGTCTTCATCAGCAGTTTCTTAATGTGTGTCTAAAAAAGACATTACAGTTTCCAGTGAGGTGAGGGGGTGTGTTAGTGAAGTTCCTTGAATATGTCAATGCTGCGTTGTTTATGTCTAAGTTTATTCAGTTGTTGATTCATTTAATGACTGTAAATAGAGGCATCATCATCTGTCAAGTCATAGGCTCCATGTTCACTGAGGTGATCTATGCCATATGTTTGGATAGGGTATCCATCACATCATGTCATGGCTGATTCAACAGTGACCACCGTACTCATCATTTGGGCTATTACATGACGACTAAGTAAACAAAGCTGACAGGCCTACGTTGAGTTAAAACACTCGGAAAAGCAAAGCAGTTTCCAACCAACTGACTGATATAGTGAAGTTGCGTGCACACAGCTAGTCACATACAGTGTTGGCAGATGGAAAATGCTGAATTATCGTACCAAACCCTCAAAATTATCGTTTTGGGGGCTTTTTTTGGGGGAAATTATCGTACAAGATCCAAATTGTTTTTTTCTAGGCATCTAAATGAACTGAATAACAACTCTGAAATTATCGTACATCATGTTTTTTTTACCATACAGAGGACAAAATGAACAAAATTATGGTACAAATACGATAATTATCCAACGCAAAAACTAGGCCATGACGGAAGTGACATATGTATGTGTCTGAAGTGCTCTAAATTAACTTTTTTCATCACCAGCCAAAATGTCTCGTAGCTGTTAAATCTAGCCACAAATACACTCACTACCAGTAAAAGTGGCTAGCAGGTTTTCTTTTCTACTGGCTGGTTGGTTGGTGTTAATTTAGAGCCCAGTGTGTCAGTATGTGCTTTCTTGAATGTACAGTATATCTATTTTAAGTTCATTATCCCTTTAGAAGGGAAATACGCATCTGTAACAAAGTTGCACTCTCTTGCCATGCCCCACCCCCTTGTCACCTGTACATTATTGAAGCTGATGAAAAATCCAAACCACGTGTCTCAGCTGCATCAGCATATGCACAATGTTTATGTATTTTCAAAGTTGTGTTTGTCAATGTGGTGTTTTGGACCCAAAGTCAGGCTTAATATGGTCTGTGGGCAAATCTCCACGCTCTTATGCCATTTTGGCTAAAAATATCCAGCTGGAAAAAGGTGGAAAAATACCAGCAGGCAGGCGTCTCGTCTTCAGAGGAGCAGAGCAGAGCAGGGTGGCAATGCACCAGGCTCCCAAGGGAACCAGGGCTGCTCTCGCTCGCTCGCCAGAAGACCACAGTCCTTCAGCCAGTCCAGGCCAGGCCTCCCCCCACCTCCCTCTCTCTCTCCCTCTCTCTCCCCCCCCTCTCTCTCTCTCTCTTTCTCTCACTCTTTCTCTCTCTCTATCTCTCTCTCTCTCTCTCTCTCTCTCTCTCTCTCTCTCTCTCTCTCTCTCTCTCTCTCTCTCTCTCTCTCTCTCTCTCTCTTTCTCTCACTCTCTCTCTCTCTCTCCACTAGTTTTTTTTCTTTCTGTGCACCAGTTTGTGAAAGGCACACTTGTTCCCTTCATGTTTGCTGTCTAACCGCTGGCTCCAACAAGCTGCTGTTTGAGTGCACGCACACACACATGTGCAGGTACATGTGCGCGCGCGCACACACACACACACACACACACACACACACACACACACACACACACACACACACACACACACCACACACACACACACACACACACACACACACACACACACACACACACACACACACACACACACACACACACACACACACACACACACACACACACGTGTGCATACACATAAACAGTTTTGCGCAGCGCGCACATACACACATGCGAGCACACACAAGCACTCGCGCACGCAAGCGCGCGCACACACACACACACACAAACACGAGCACACGCGCACACAGTGCAAGTAGATTCAAATTAACGTGCAAGGGGACACCGAAAAAGTACACGCCACAGTACTGCACATCAGGCCATTTGACCCCTTTCCTGCCTGAAAAATGTCCAGATATCAGATGAAGGAATTTCTAAAAAAACAACCAGATATGTAATCATGTGTGATTCTATGTGTGTGAAGATTTGATAGAATGTGTGTGTTGCGTCTGTGTGTGTGTGTGTGGGGGGGATGGCAGTTCAGACTGTTGTGTGTGTGTGTGTGTGGTGATGGAAGAGGTGCAGTTGAGTGTGTGTGTGTGTGTGTGTGTGTGTGTGTGTGTGTGTGTGTGTGTGTGTGTGTGTGTGTGTGTGTGTGTGTGTGTGTGTGTGAGGGAGGGAGGTGGGTGGCAGTTGACTATGTGTGTAAGGGGGGGGGGGTGCTATTGTACATGTTTTATCAAATTGATTAATTAGTGGATGAATGAACGAGTGACTGTACATTAATATAGGATTAGGTATGTGTATGTATATTGCCTGTCTTCTTAGATTGAATGAATGCTTGGATGAATGGATAGGTTGTATTTTAAAACAACATTAAAACAGTTTTTTATATTTTACTTTAAAAGCCCTTCTAGGGACGGGCATTGGAAATTAGCCTATGGCTACAAATGCTATGATACTTATCTGTTAGGTTGTTGTACAGCCTACATGATGTGTATTTGTCCCTACTCAAATAAACCAGAACTGAACTGAACAGTACCATGCCCCAAGCCCATGCCTCAAAATACAACCAGCCATCACCCTTTTCTTGCTACAAAAGATATAAGTTTACCCAACACTTGTTTGACTTTTTGCTCGTTTAATCAGAACAACAATACGTTTCACGTCTATGTGTTCCTGATGAGTGTTCAATACTTTTGAAGTATTGAACATTCCTGCGTTTACCAGGACCTAGATGCTGTGCATGGATATTTGAACTTCTCCTTTACTTGCTACTTTTTTTCTTTTTGGGACTTTTTTTGAGGACAACGCTTTTCATATGAAATTTATGAATATGTGACAATAAAAATATTGTATCTAGTATCTGCTCAAACCCAGGTGTGAAAACCCCACCTTAATATGACGACATTACACCAAAGGGAAAGATGGTCAAAGACTTTCAATCTTTGTGCACCTAGCGCTTCTCTCTCACTCTCTTGGTGGCTGCCTGGCGTCCAACAAACAAACTCTCTGAACTTCAATCTACTGTCTGTGGCAACATTACAATGAACAACCAGTCCTTTTTACACACACACACACACACACACACACACACACACACACACACACACACACACACACACACACACACACACACACACACACACACACACACACACACACACACACACACACACACATGTGCATGTGCACGCGCGCACACACACACGCAAGCAGTGCCACAGTGTGTAACTGCAGCATTAAATAAAAGAAAGAAATGGAAATAGATGCCATAACTACAGTGCTTTGGATTTTTAAGAAGGGGAAAGTTGGCATGGGTGTGCATCTCTCCTTTGCTACTTAAGTTCTGACCATTTCCATTGGAAACTCTCTCTTCTCTCTTTCCTACCCCTCCTCTCTCTTCATGTCCCAGAAATATATTTGGCTTGGAAATAAAATGACAATACTAGAGATTTAGGAAAAGTGACCCAATGTTATAAACCCACAAAATACTCAGTTGTCCATTCATTTGATTTAAAAAATGAACTGAAAGATATTTCAGAAAAATGACAGTGTTCTGCTTGTTCACTGTTCAGTACATACAATATATTCAGATACGTAAAAATGTTGATAATATGTCCACAAGCTGAACTAACTGGTTGCATCCTACTGTCCACAGGCTTCTAAACATACTTCCAATTCTCTGCTCTGTGTCTTTTATTATGCAAAAACGTGGTCTCCAATGTTATTTTGTGGGCACCAATTTATGTATCTTGTACGTCTCGAAAATAAGCAAGTGCACATGCATAAATATGCTGGTCTCGTGACTTTGGAGTGGGCAAACAGCTATCTGGAAAATGCACAGAAAAACTCCTGGAACGAGGAGAGTTCCCATTTCAATGTACTTTCCTGTTGTCAAAATGTCTGGTATGCATTAACCACAGACTCCAGCCTGATTGCTGAATCCATTGTAAACACACACACACACACACACACACACACACACACACACACACACACACACACACACACACACACACACACACACACACACACACACACACACACACACACACACACACACACACACACACACACACACAGACGCACACACACACACGCATGCCTCCCTCTATCTCTATCTATCTTTCTTTCTCTCTCTCTCTCTCTCTCTCTCTCTCTCTCTCTCTCTCTCTCTCTCTCTCTCTCTCTCTCTTTCTCTACCCTTTGCTCCGCTCACCCCTTTTTGCATGCAATAATAACCTTGGGCCAAGGTCATATCCTAGCCAGCGCAGTGCTGCTCCAACAAATGACACGGGGATGAATGCTCCTGCTGGGGCTGCTCGTTGCTTGGCCTGCTGCGCTCCGGCCCCCTGACAGAGGGGGGGCAAACGGGTCTGTTGTTTTAGGCCCTGTGAAAAAGAGGGGGCCCAGAATTGGGTCCCCATTACATTGCATGTATTGAGAGGAGGTCTCTTTTGTATGATTTTTTTTCCTGGGCCTGGTATAAGCTGTCAGCGGCCCTGGCCCTGCTCATATGAGGACCTAGAGGCTAGAAGAGAGAGCGTACGCCTGCCTGGCCCTGATGACTTCTGCAGAGGCTCCGTTCCCTTGGCTGGTCCCAGTGGAAAAGGATCAGGACACAGCCATCCACGAACTCGCTCCCTCCATTCCCCCTTTTTATCACTTCACCAAAAAAAGTAGAACAATCGGTGGAACTACTACTGGTGCTTCTGGGCAGAGTTATTGTCCCTACCGTATCTATGTGTGTGTGTGTGTGTGTGTGTGTGTGTGTGTGTGTGTGTGTGTGTGTGTGTGTGTGTGTGTGTGTGTGTGTGTGTGTGTGTGTGTGTGTGAGAGAGAGAGAGAGAGAGAGAGAGAGAAGAGAGAGAGAGAGAGAGAGAGAGAGAGAGAGAGAGAGAGAGAGAGAGAGAGTGTGTGTGTGTGTGTGTGTGTGTGTGTGTGTGTGTGTGTGTGTGTGTGTGTGTGTGTGTGTGTGTGTGTGTGCACGCATGTGTGTGCGCGCGTGTGTGCATGTGTGTGGTGAGTTTGAAAGAAAGATCCAAGCTGAAAGTAAGAATATAGCTGGCTTTTTTCATCCTATTTTCCCCCACAAAAGAACTATTTGAGTTCTATTCAGAAAAACTATTTATTCGATTTCTCAGAAATAATACACACGGAAAGTAATTCTCAAAACACGTTCATGATGTAGACCACTCCAAGTAAATAGATATACCGGTATTCAGAGGTGTCTGAACTATTCATGACTGTTTACAACACCAGATTTTTATCTAACAAGTTACTGTGAATGCCTGTTTCTTTCTAAATATTCGTTTGAGAAATAGAAGAAGAAGAAGAAGAAGAAGAAGAAGAAGAAGAAGAAGAAGAAGAAGAAGAAGAAGAAGAAGAAGAAGAAGAAGAAGAAGAAGAAGAAGAAGAAGAAGAAGAAGAAGAAGAAGAAGAAGAAACTGCTAATAGATAGAAGCAATGCCATGCATTGTATCCATGTTTAAGACCGTTACACGAGGTTTGTAGTGATGGGGCCATAAATATGGTATATTGATATTCTGAATTAGGCAAAAAAGAGGGGAAAATACAAGCGCATTGACATGCCAGGAGAGCCTATTAACAGAATTTCAATTCTCTGTGTCAGAGCCACAGAAAAGAGAGAGAAAAAAGTAATGTTTTATGACACATTTTTACATATTCTGTGTTTACTTTGAACAATGCTGAGCAACTTTTTACAAGGAAGGTTTAGTCATCTTTGTAGTTCGCCAAGCGGGTTGGTAATTAAACTGACATGTTACTCACAGTGCAGCACTGTACAATTATCCGCAGCATCTGAAAGCAAGTGCCACGCCACACAGCTGTAAACTAAGGCCTGAACGACACACACACATGCTTGCCTGCTCGCCCGCTCGCCCGCCTGCCCGCACACACAAACACACAGACACAGACACAGACAGACACACACACCCACACACACACCCACACACACACCCACACACACACACACACCTACATTCCTGCCGTTATTGCATGGTTCGACTCCTCAATCTATCATTGGAGTCGCTGACAGTATTTTTATGGCATTAACACACAGAGTATTGTGTATTTTAACCCTGTCTGCTGCATTGGGGCTGCAGTCGGACTGGACATCTCCAGAGCCAGATTTAGAGAATAGACACATGATACAGGAAATTGCTGCAGTGGTGTGTTTTGGGGGCTGGGAGGGAGTGGGTATGTGTCGGTTTTGGGGCCGCTGAGGTTAGGAGACCCTGGGAAATGTAGAACGTGTGTTACTTCTACTTGCTTACTTAGTCTTTCACATGTCTGTGTGTGTGTTGTCTCTCTCTCTCTCTCTCTCTCTCTCTCTCTCTCTCTCTCTCTCTCTCTCTCTTTCTTTCTCTCTCTCTCTTCTCTCTCTCTCTCTCTCTCTCTCTCTCTCTCTCTCTCTCTCTCTCTCTCTCTCTCTCTCTCTCTGCCCTACTACAGTATCTCTGCTCTCGGTGTTGGCTTGGGGTTGCCTTGTAAAGTATAATTGAGCCTTACACTGACATCACACTTTCCTCCCCACAAACCACCCATGGATGTGAGAAAAGGAAAAAATACAACAACTGTAGAGTTGCTTGCTACAGATGCTGCAGTTGCACTGCAGATTGCAGCTTCACCAGGGCCGCCGACAGCCGGGACAAATCAACTGGAAGCCCCCCTCCTTAATACATACAATCTAGTAGTGACCCAATTCTGGGCCCCTTCAGTGCCCGGGCCCGGGACAACTGACCCCTTTGTCCCGCCCCCTATCAGCAGGCCTGCGCCTCACTATCAAGCCGATGGAGAGGCCCAAGC
>NC_085862.1:30494494-30589494 GCF_034702125.1 Engraulis encrasicolus | reverse complement strand
AATGATTCCTATCACACCGTGGCAAAACAAGCAGAAGACTGATATTTTCCACTACATGCAAAAAAAAAACTGGAGGCATGGCGCACTGAGGGAAATCAAACAGTAAGCGCACGTATCATGTTTGACGTTCTGGAGCCTTAGGATTGGAATGTTGATCACCATGGTCACTTTCTTACATTCTTACAAGAACAGATCACATTAAAGAGTGTCAATAAAACAACGGATAGACAAAATAAAGACTTTTCATTTTTGGTAATGTCTAGACAAAGGGGGCGATTTATGAAACTGTTGCAATGCAATGGAATGGAGCTGACCATAACAATGATAATATTGTAGGCTACATTGTGGCAGAACAAAATGTCTTAAGGGCAATTTGCAGTATAGTCTGTCTAGCATTCCAAGTATCTCTCAAATAAATGAAAGTCTGTCTCTTGCCAAGAACATCTCTGAGGCAAAATCAACTGCGAGTACCAGTATTTTAATACACAAGCAACCTGTGCAGTACATGTACAGTACTGGTAAATTTCAAAGTGATGTAATACACAATGCCAGAATTAACAAATAGCCATTTTGATCTTGTTGACTGAAAGGACCTGAAACATTTCCTCAGGTTTGATTCAGCAGGATATCTGTTGACCCAACGCCTGGATCCAGGAATTAAATATTCTGAGCAAAATGGTGTTTCTGCACAGGCAGAGAAACAGGAAGGAGTGGGAAAGAGATACTTCCACGGCAAAACCACAGAATGGGAGCTGAGTTTCAGAGCTTTCATTAAGGCAGATAACACTAGCGATACGTAGCGGCCAAAACAACTGCTCTCTGACTTTGGATTGCATGATGGAGTCCACAGAAGTCCTACTGTGGAGACAAGCTTCCTTCCTGGATTAAAAGGCCCTCAAAGCCATGGTCTCCCCCCCCACCCCCCCACCCCACCCACCGTCTGCTTTCCCTTTCTCACACAAATGTTAATAACAGAAGAGGTTTCAGTAGACTTGGGCCGCCCAGGCCAGAGCTAACCACTCAAAAAGCAAATGTCCAACATTCGTCTCTGAACAGATAGTATGAATTCCTCTATCTGCAATGCAGATTGCGTGGGAGACTCCGCAGTATCCCCTTTCTTGTGGCTACAGCCGGGGTCCAACTCAAACACGGTGAGCGCAATCTGATGTCAACAAAGGGCTCAGGGCATCCTCTCGTTTCACACAAAACTCCTCGGTCTGTTTGGACATCTCAGCAAGCCTCAAGTCTTAATTTTCCTTCTTTTGGCAACAACACGGCAGTCTCAGGCGTGGCTCGCTGGCCGGGCTGAAGATCCATTTCCTATCCTCCTTCTCCTACTTCTCGCACCTAATGAGGGTTTGATCTAACCAGCTGTGCTGCAGCTGTTTCCTTTGTTTTTGTGAGCTTAGGTGTAAAAAAACCCCAATTATTTTCACACATTCCGCTCATTCTCGTAAAATTATGGCCAGGAGGATCAAGCGTCCACCCTGTTTGCACCCACTCTGCACCTCCTCAGTCCTATGGACCACAAAGGTCAGGTGTGTTGTTGTTCTCCTTCTTGCCAATATAAATGTTAGGGGAAAGTAACGGCCAAGATTAAGTGCTTTTGACCATTATTGATGGCGAAACAGTCTGAGTGCCTTTTTTCAAACGCCTGAATATGGTACAGCCGTCCCTTTGCTAAAAAACATCCTCATCTCAAACAACCTCAATTGATTGGCTGAACAATCCTTACACATTACTAGTGCTCATCATAGTATTTGATAATGATTCACTGAGTGGAATGACACACATGCAGTACATGCCATGCTTTTAACATCTTGATCTTAAACCAACTCAACTGGTTCGTTGAGCAACCCTGTCACAGTACCTGTACTCATCATAGACAGTTGATCAATGATTTTCTGAGTGGAGTCACATCCAAAGACATTTCTCTGTATTTAAGACCTACATGCAGGGCTGCTGACAGCTTTGGCTGGGTCCGAGACAAAGTCCTCTGAAAGTCATCCCAGACTCAATACATATAATGCTATGGGGACCCGATTCGGGACGTCCCTCTCCCTGGGCCCGGGATAACTGATCCCTTTATACCCCCCGTCGGCTTCCATGCCTGTATACTGCATGTGCACACCACCAATATAACTTCAATCTCAAAACAATCCTCTCATAGAGAGACCTTTTTTGAAGACCAAACCAGCTCATAAAAGAGAAAGCATTTACCTTTCTTTTTCCCCCGTCTAATAATGCAACTTTAAATAGCCTTACTTTCAAAAAACAAAACAAAACAGAGGAGCTATAGTGGAATTTCAGGCCTCCACCCCAGAAAGGAAAGATCATATCAATTGAGCAAAACTGAGTCTATTATATGTCACCTTAATGCTTTGCTGGTGTGACCCAAAGGTGTGACACAGGCAACACTTGACTCTTTCACAGCTCGCATGCAATGCCCAATCAGGGCTGCTGACAGCTTTGGCCTGGCCCAGGACAAAATCATCTGAAAGGGCCCCCGCACCCATCACATGCTATGTAATGACAACCCAATTCTGAGCCCCATCTCTCCCTGGGCACAGGACAACTGACCCCTTTGTCCCCTCCTGTTGGCTTCCATGAGCCCAATTTTAGTCTCATGCAAAGGACCAAGGAAGAGCATTTGAAGCTATGTGCTAGGTCAACACGCCATCTCAATGTGATATTAACATCCATGACTCCTGGCTCCCTCCATACAATGACGTACATTGAAGAATATTTTACACATGTAGCTTATGAACACGGCAGCTCTGGTGAAAAGAGGAAGTGAGGGTTTTTTTTACGGGAACAGTGTTCATACTGTACATGTCAACTGTTGGTGGATTTAGACAACTGTAGTACTGTTTTTATGATTGTTGAAAAAGGTGTGACTTGTGAAATGATGAATTATGAGAGACTGAGCCTTGTATCCTTATTTCTTACATTTTTAGATGTGTTCTAATTGCTTGGTGGACAAAATAATTCAGTTCTCCTCTATCTTTTAAAAAATCAGTCCAGGCCTGACAACACATATATCCACTCCAATGACAACACAAAATGTAATGCAAGATCTTTTTTTTCTCTCTCTTTTTTTGATAAAGGGGATCTTTTAAGGCTTCAGGTGCTTTGCACAATCCCCAAATAAATGTAAGCAACCCCTGAAAGAGTTTGTTGGCAGCTAGTTCTCGATGGAATTTAGGATTTAAAGCCAGGGTAAGAGACAACATTGGTCCACTTCCTGGAGACTTTCATATAAGTTTAATTTATCAAGCAGTGATGATTGTTATAATGTATCCACCCATCACAGAACAAATATACATTTTGCAATGTCAATTCAACATGTAGAGAGTCGCTTTAACATCTTCTAGTATATGGTCCCGAACTGCTCTCTAATTGAATTACATTTTCCACTGTGTATGCCAGTGCAGATGTTTAAGATGTGAAGTGATGCAAAAGTGGCTGATGTGTGTGGACTGTAGGTTTGTATTTTCTGTGCATATTGCATAGTAGCCAGCCACCTTTGCCAGCTACTGTCTGGGAGTTGGTTTATTGAGCAGTAGCCTAAAGACTATCACCTGTGAGGTGCTGGGCCAACTACCAACTTTAGAACGCTGACGTTTTCGTGGCAAGAAACAGTTATATTGCTGCTACTGACAGAACTCATTTGATTTGATACTAAGGCAAAATGATTAAGTCTCAGTTGTTTCTTCTTAAAACATATGTACAGAAGATAAGGATAAAAAGAAACAGAAAATTACATATTTTTTCTGAAGAGCAACGGGAGGACAATTTTGAAAATCACCATTTTCCTCTAGGGGATATCAGCTGATCTGCCTCAATGATCCTCAATGAGGTATTATGGTGCCCTGAAAGACACTAAACAGCGTCACAGCGGCTCTATCGGTTGCCATTAAAAACAAACATGATTGGGGCACCAAATAAGATTATGGGTGCATTTTAACTAACTTGGACAGGACACGAGGGAGACATTATATGAAGGTGGCAATTATGTCTCAACGTCAGAGTCTGCTAGCAATTAGTGGCCCCCTTGGCTGACTGCTTTTCCTTGCGCTGCGATCGTAATAATTGACCTGAAAATGACAAGTGATGGGCCACAAAAAAACCTCCACAGACTACATGTGTGGAGCAGCTGCCGTTTTAATCGTGGTTGTTGTCGATGACTTTGGACTCATTCATCATGCACTCACTTTGCTCTTCATAGATGGAGGAGTAGCTGCATGTCAGATATGACCGCTGCTGTTCTGTTTAGAGGTTAAAGACAAGCAGTGGACTTGCACAAGCATTTTACAAACTGAGGTTAAAGACACTGAAGGAAATTTGGGGAAAACAATGCTTTGCCTGAATTATTATTTAAGGGACACTGTGCAGGAAATGGTCAAAAAAGGTACTGCAACTATGCTGCTCATTAAAACTGGGCTGCCTATTGCCAAATTTGATCTTTACATGAAAGTTTACTATGTAATAAACACATATTTTCTAGTATGGTCCAAGTACAGTCATTTTTGCAGCTATTTTTGGAAATTCAAAATGGCGGACCATGGAGAAGATCCCCCTTTTCATGTATGAAAAGTGCCATTTTCCCAGTCATAATGAATACTTAGAATTTGATGCTGGTGGTAAGTATTCATGAAAAAGGTAACATTAGTGAATGGGCAGCATGAATTATGGAAATAAACAACTAAAACTCTCACACATTGTCCCTTAAACAATTATTGTAGTGACCTCAGTCAGACAGGACCAATTCTAGCCACTGGGCTGTTAGAATTAGCCTATATTTTCCAACACAACCATTGAATTAGATAGGGTAGGAAGACACATTCATAGACAAAGCCTTAAGTACTGTATATGAGTAAGTAGACTATACCAATATGGCATGGGCAGAAGGCGGATGTTGTTGTCAACACAACACAGACACTTTGACGATTCAAAAGTCATTTTTTTTTGGTTTCCTGTGACCAAAGTATACATTTCCCATCCACCGCTGACACAAGAAAGCCAACTAGCCTATTCTGTACATGTGTGTGCGAGAGTGTATTTGTGTGCGTATCTATCTACAGATGTGTGTGTGTGTGTGTCAGAGAGAGTGTGTATGTGTGTGTGTGTGTGTGTGTGTGTGTGTGTGTGTGTGTGTGTGTGTGTGTGTGTGTGTGTGTGTGTGTGTGTGTCAGAGAGAGAGAGAGAGAGAGAGAGAGAGAGAGAGAGAGAGAGAGAGAGAGAGAGAGAGAGAGTGTATACAGTATGTGGGCTGAGCATGTATGTGAGCGTGTCTGTGTGTGGTGCCGTCATAATAGTTGCTTAGTTTCCACAGCCACGAGAACAATGCTCTGTGAGATAATAGCCTATTAAAATGGGCTGCTTGAATTAGTGCAGTGTTAAACAATGCAGTGTGAAGTTTTATAGGCTGAGTGTGTGTGTGTTTCTCGGGGAGGTTAACAGTTTGATATCCACACACCCCAAGGCTGTGCTGTGAGGACACACACATGCTTCTGATTTCATCTTCATGGTTCTGGTGCTGGTGGTCACGACATCGAAACTATTTTCTATTATTTTAATGGGAAATGCACGATATTCTTATTATTGAACAGGCATTTCTCTGGAGCACAAATCAGCTCCAGGTGACGTGCGTGAAAACTGATGCCTGTAAAACCGTCAAGAGCAAATTAACGAGTGTTGGCCCATTACCCCGGTGGGGGTTTGCAGTGTGGTGAGGGAGTAAGGGGGGGGACGCGGCACGCTTGAAAACAGTCTTCTATTATGTAGAGGGTGAGACACACACACGCACGCACACACACACACACACACACACACACACACACACACACACACACACACACACACACACACACCTGCAGCAGGTTTTTTCAATATAATGGAGAACGGACGTTTTGCGGTCGCAGGTGTCACGTGCGGTGGCGAAGAGGATGTTGCTAACCTAGCACAGAAGCGTGGTCTTCAGCGAAGCACTGACAGTAGTGCACACAGACTGCACCATCACATGCGCATGCCAGACAGCGTCCCCTCCATTTTCTCATCACACATGAGCTAATACCATGTACAGCACATGCAGTAGCAAAATTATAGCACAAGCCCTATTGCCCATATATTTGAAAAAAAGTCAAACAAAATGGCAAGGAAAACAACCATAAAAACGAAGCATTTTTATTCAGCTAGTGCTCAGTTCCACTGCTTCCACCGCTGATGTGATTTTAATAGCTATTTTACGATAAAATATTATTCTCATTAAAACAGTATATTAACGACGTATTTTGCTTTCAGAATCAATTCCGTCCAATAGCTGACTGTGCCTAGAACTACCCACTGATTGCTCCAGCAGAGGGAAAAGGCCTTAACAGTCGGAGCACACAGCAGGGCCGAGGGGACGTCCGCGTCGCCCCAAAGGTTCAGGTAACGCTACACCGTACGTACGTACGCCATTGTGTCCAAATGAGTCCCAGCTGGCCCCTGGAGCCGTGAGGTTCGCAGCCGGAGCCGTGTGGCTATTCTATGCCCCTGCACCTGCACTGCACTGTACTGTACTGGGGGCCTCTAGCCTCGGTCAGACGGACTAACTCCCCTGAGCTTCCAGGAGTTAAATTAAGCCCGGCAACTTTGCCCCTTAGAAAAAATACGGCCCTTGCCAAGAAATCCCTTTCCATTTCCTTCCTTAAAAGCAGCACTCAGTTCACACCACAGTGTTTAAATCATGTGCACGAGTGAGACTTGCTGAAATCTGTCAATGGCTTCTAATTTTCAGGGTCTACCAAGAGAAGTTTCGGATCTCAAACATGGACACTGAGTACTTTATTGACCTAGTTATGACTTAATAAAATATATAAAGCAGTTTTAATTTGTGCCGTATTTTCGAACTTCCACTTGTAATCTCAGAATGAAAGAAAATCTTGAGAAATTGCTGTTAAAATCACAGTAATGTTCCTTTTGGGAAATAACAAGGTTAGTGTATCCTGGTATACATTCAAATTTTTTTCTTTGACACCATTTTCAGTCCAGCCAGATGTCAAGAGATGCCTTATGCCACCGATTATGCATGGGACAAATGAGTTCATCTCATGTTGGTCTTTCAAAAAATGACAAGAAAAAGAAACATTGTGGAAATATATGAGTCTCTACAAATATTTTTGCAATGTTGCTGAGATTGTATCTACTAAACAAAGAAATGTACGTCTCTCCATGTGGCACTTGGGGTTCCCCCATACATTAGCCTCGACTTAATTCATTGAGTTTAAGATTATACTGATTAACAGACGTTAAAAAAAATCTCCATTGACTTGAATGGTGCTGGAGGTGTCTGCTTTCATGTGCTTTTTAAATATGAAGTTAAATGTGTAAGTGGGTGGTTGACGTTTAAGGGCGTAACGCAAAAAAAAAAAAAGTTTTTCAAATTCCTGAAAAAAATGATGGATAAAAATGTGAAAAAAATAAATAAAAAATAAAGCACTTAGTGGTCTGTGGAATTTCACCTAATTTTTGCCATTTTTGGGAAAATGTGTCCTGCATCAACACATAGCATAGGCATGTCACACCGCAGGAAAATGCAGTCACACCACAGGGAATTCACTGCATTATGGCCATTTTAATCCTTTTGTATACATGACTGACATCTGAGCTCATGCTAACTTGATAATGATATTGTGTTTAATCTTAATATGTGTTTTCATTAATAAATTTTTTTTGTTTTCCTCCTATAAGAGCAGTCACACCACAGGACACCATAAAATGAACCTAAGCATTGCGTGACAGAAAGATTGCAATATGAAGACATATTAAGAGGTTAAGAGTCACCTTAAACTTCCACAGCACTCTCCAATAACTGAGGTACTGACAGGTTAGGAGCCAGCCTTTAAGACCCTTGTAGTTGGCCTTGCAGTTGCCCATTCACAAACATTGACATACATGTCACCCCACAGGACGCAATTTGTGTTACGAAATTGAACTTGTAGTTAATATTACTGTCTTGAGTTTTTTCCACATTCACATATCTTAATCTAAAGTTAAGATTTATGCAATCATGCCAAATGCTTCATACATTATTCAAAATGTTGTTGGTTAATTTTTATATATATTATTATATATTGTTTCATTAATGTTACAGTCACACCGCAGGAAATTTGACATATAAACCTTTACATAAATCTTAACAAAAATGTTTCTTCTCATCTAAGACTAATATGAAACATAATGTACCACATCTTCTTTCATTGACATTTGTTTTTTAAAGGAAAATAACAGTTTTGTAGGTTTTTAACCAATGTTACGAAAAAACAAGGCGTCATGTCTCCCTCCCAAGTATCAAGTTTAATGTGAATTTCATGTGCTGTGGAGAGTTTGACTGTTGAACATTCTTCAGATTCTGCCAAATTCCAGGGCCCCTTTGAAATCTCAAAACAACGAGCAATTTGGAATTCTTCTTACCCTATAGTTAAGGCGTGTATTACAGAATAGAAAGTAAAACAAAACAAGAATAGCTCATCTCTTTATAAATATGCTGTAGAGGAGCATGGGCATGTCAGTACACATAGGCCTGGTAGAGAACATCCAAGTACGTCTGCGTTACAAGCTCTAATTCAGAATCTTGAGGGAGTGCAATGATAACTTCATGCATCACATGTGAAAGTTTGTTGTCAGGCGTTTTTGCAACTCATATTAAAGGTCAGCCGTGATTACAGGGCCCTAAAGAGTTTCATTTCAGCAGGTCTCTCTTTTTGACAATGAAGTGCACACAAGAGCACTTGCACATCTACTGTACAGTATATGTGTGGTACATTTTGACGTAGTAATTCAACTCTTGGAGAATAAGACCACCATGTTCATTCTAATTGAAGAGTGTTCAATTTGATAACGTGTTGAAGGTTTACGCTCGATCGAACACGACTATCAGCCAATCAGAATCGCGAACTGGACCGCACAGTGTTAGATTGTTACCTCAACACTTAGACAGTTGGATTTAATGTCTGTCTATAGAGTCTGTGTTGATTTAACACAGCAAAATGGGCCCAAATGTGGACTCTATCAATGTGTGTGGTGACAAGAATCAAAAGGCCCATTTTTTTTAAACATCACTCTATATTTCAAGAATATAATCCACCACCTGTGATCTTTTTCTCATTACTCCTTCTGAAATTGTAATGTGCAACTCGCAACACAATAGCCTACAGCCTTCAATTTCAGCATTGACAATGGCCACCAATATGCTTAAAATGGCATACAAAACACCATCGTCTCTCCCTAAATATGGTCAAGACGGACAGAAATAGGCACAAAATGCCAAATGCAGGTTTCCAAACAAAAAGTTGGATGTTTACCAGATGTAGAGAGTATGTGTTTAGCTATACATTATCAGAAACCCGATCTGCCTGCATGGTGTGTTTTTTCCCCTTCAAACAGAGAGGCGTTTCAGTTTGGGCTATAGGGCTGGGCTTAAGGAACATGTGTGGGATGCAAAACCTGGTATTTTCTGTGATGTCTTTGGTTCATAACTATTTATACCTCAATGCAAGCTAGTGCTAAGTACAGAGCCATCCCACTGCTCTCCTCTGCAGCGTACTGGACACACAGCATTGATCTAAAAAGCAGTGGACGGAATGTCATAAAATGGAGAGCAATGGCGCAATGTTGTGTCAGAGCAAATGCTTGCCATTTTCTTTTCATAAAACAATAGGGTTCTATTGAATTACTTAAATGATTTTGGTAGGATGAGAGATGGTTTTCATGAGTTGGACTATCTCAGGACATCCCAACTCATGGAATATCCAGACTTTTTACAGTTAATAATAAATCACTCTATGAAAAAACAAGCGCAAGTAGATATTACACACTATAGCATTAAAGAGCATTATTATGGCTGTTAATCTGTGAATAGACATTAACCAACCACTGTATACCAACTGCTGCGAATGGGTGAACTGTTGAATGACACATGCATGCTCTCTGGTGATAACAGATTGGTGTTTTGTTTTTGTTAGCAGTTTCACTGGCCCACGATTTTGTCTGTTGAAAAAGTCTTTGACTTTGCAAACAAATTCCACATTTATTTCTGTAATATAGTGGAACTATGTATATGTATTTTTAAAATTCTACTTGACAGGGCCCTGAATATACACAATCACTTTGTGTTGCAATGGTCTCCACTCTCTGCCTCATTTATGTCATAATGGACATAAACTATTTACTACCATTTAGCATAGGGACAGTTTTTTCCTTATAATATGTCCGATGTCTGATTTCTGTTCAGAAATACAAGTGTCTATCAGTAACCAGAGCCCTCATCGTACTTCCACAACCAGAGTTGGACACTAACAAAAGGGACAGGCTACCGTATGGCAGTCCATCAAGCCTGAGATCACCTTTTCACACATTTATCTGGGTTTTTGGAGAGGGAGTGGAGAGAATAGTGGAGTTATGATGATATAGAGTTATGCGCTATACACATATTTCTCATAAGCTAAAGCACATGTTCAGGCCTGGGAGAGTTCATCCCTCCATATTCCCGGCAGTGAGGTCACGAACCATGACCGACGCAAACTAGGCTGCTCGGAATAGGACGGGACAGAGGTCACCTAACAGGCTACCTTGACCTCGGAGGTAGCATTTTGTTTTTCACTCCATGACCTGTCACCACACACACTTCAATTCTAGGGCTGCAGCTTGACTAGCTTGGTCAACCAGTATCTGAAATACACATCCAAAGCAATGTGTTTCCAGACGGTATGCAGGGCCTATGATATCCATATGGAAAGCGCTGAAAGACCATGGAGAGGATAATCATACTGCGAAAGAAAGTATGCAGTACATTTTTTCTCGCCAGATTTATATTTTGGAGGTGATTTTTACCCATTTTTAATGGACTGTAATTTCAAACCCAATTTTAGATAATTTTGGTGCACATTTTGAAACACTATTAGTTTTTTCACAATAAATAAAGGATAAATAATATATTGAATTGCTGTAAATGTTTTAAAATATATTTAAAACAATAAGATATCTGCAATGGACATGTTTTTATTCATCTACATATACATTGTATATTTAAAAGCTCCCAAAGACACAATAAAAAAGTTGACAATTCAGTCCATCAGAAGAGTAACTCCTCACACATTTTTTTTGCAGAATTCTGGATATAGATTGTAAATAATTTATACATAAGTCTATGAACTATAGGTTTTCTATTCACTTGAGTTGCTTATAGCCTCCAAATCAGCCATCCCCCAAAACAGCTGGTTTGCACTAGTTCCTCTTCCACAGCGGCGTGTGGAAGGATAGCTACTCTGCAATCTGCTATTTTGGTCTGCCATGCAGACAGCAACTAATACAGAGAGAAAGGACACATCCAATGTCTAAAATCTATTGACAAAGAAACTTGTAGAAAGCCTCACAGAACTATTTACAAATCATCTCAGATCAAAATGTCTAGTCTTACTGCCAAAGACGAACTTCAACTCAAACCTTTTTAAAAGCAGTAGTGTGAGAATGAAAGCAAAATAAACTTCTAAACTCCTGAAAAAAACCACATACAAAAAACAAAGCCACTGTAAAAACCATCATTAACACTTACTTCTGAAGAGTTTCCTGCCTCAAACCATTTGTCCGGAGAAGTTGGTAATCCAGTTCAGCCAGTGTCGGTGCTAGAATCCTTTCTCTCAAACGGCTCTCCTCCAGGGCCAGCTCTCAGGACTGCAAGCTGATGTAAGACACCCCTGGAAAAAAGAGAGAGAGAGAGGGAGAGAGAGAGGAGGAGGAGGGGGAGAGACATGCAGCTAGAACTGAAGCGAGAGAGCGAGCGAGAGAAAGAGAGAGAGGGCAAGAGTGAGGGAGCAAGAATGAGAGAGAGAAAGAGAGAGAGAGAGAGAGAGAGAGAGAGAGAGAGAGGGAGAGAGAGAGAGAGAGGGAGAAAGAGCAGGCAAGAGTGAGCGAGCGAGCGAGCGAGAGAGAGAGAGCAGGAGAGAGCAGGAGAGAAGGAAAGAAACTTTACATTCTGAGGATTCTTGGGAGCGTGCCAAAGTCCCAGAATTCCACATGCCATACATAAGGTTTCAATTAGGCTCCACTCGGGTGACCAATCAGCAAAGTTTTTATGTCGCTGTGTCTTTTTTTTTTTTTTTTGCTTTGTTTTGACAGACTACGGCTACAGTGAAAAAGATCCTAAGTCAGAGCAGTGGAAAAAAATCACATGGTTGAAGAGATGTGCATCTTAGCTTATCTGCACTATGGGCAGGATGAATGCTTTTCAATTTTTGTTTCACACTTTTAAATACACATTTTTTCATTAAAGATAGAAAAGAAATATGCATGCTGCAATAGCTTTGACAGACATTTCAGCTATGTTCAAAAACCTTCAAAGTTAAAAGCAGTTCCATTGTGCAGACAGTAGATACTGGCTATTTATTTTTTTCTATTATCTTTTTTTTGTGTCAAATAGTGTTTTTGCAGAATGACATCATCTTCTTCAGCACCATGAGAAGCAGGGGCAGCTTTTTGTAAGATTTCTTCTCCCTTTAAGAAGGGGGAGGGTGAGGAGGAAGAGGAGGAGAACACTGGGCTATGATGAGGAAAGCAGGGCTATTCCTCCATACCTCTTCTCCTTTTAAAACACACTCAGAGCTTTGTCCAGGATGAGTGTGTGATTTTTACACTTTGGCCCAGAAAATATGTGGACGAGAATGGTATCAGGAAATAATTACCTTTCCACAGAGGGTTAAGCGCAGGAGGCATAAGCATATGCATAAACAAGCTGAAAGGGACTTGGAGAAACAATACCGACCATAGAGGTAGAATAGAAGACTAGAGGTGCCAAGCCGCCAGTTGTCACTGCAATTTTGGCAGTCAGTCATGATTTGGAGGCAGAGCTGTGCAATGTAAATGCAAGGTGAAGGAGCTCACCTTGGTCAAAAATGGCTTGATAAGGCACTGTCTGCACCAGTGGTGGGGAACCTTATTCATTCGAAGGGCCTCTTAAAATTGCTCCAAGAGCCGTACTATGAGCACAAATCAGGATTTCCCCCCGCACTTTAGGTCTATATTGAAGGCAGCCACCTTTACAACAGACCCCACCTTCTCTAGGTCCCCTGAATATAGCTTAATTGTATAGCAAATGGAATTTGTAAGATTCCTTTACAAAATATGTTATAATTCATATGAAGCTGCACAACATTAAAATGATGTCGGGGCCGGAGAGAACGGCTTCAAGGGCCGCAAATGGCCCTCGGTTCCCCACCCCTGGTTGCTATTCAAGGACAATATTTGAAATGTGACGCTAAATATCTAAACATATATTTCATAGATTCATATGATTTTTAAAACATATATTTTTTAAGGGGCATTTTTGCCTTTATTATCAACCCAGTGCCCCACCGTAAATATCTATCTTTAAATCATATGCATCGAGGCCCAACTGTGGCCTGACATTTCAAATCTGGTCCTTGATAAATGTGTCATGTCATAATCACATGTTTTGACAGAGGTAGGAGCGTTCTCCATTGATTTACATTGACCGAAGAGCACAGGTCTACCTTCACAAGATGGAGGACGCACTTATGGTTTTCCAGTGGTGTTGTGAATTGCTGTGACACCTCTAGTCTTATATTCTACCTCTATGGTATAGACACATTACGGATTATAATCTCATTTTAAAACAAATGTCTTGTTGAACACGCAACCTTTTAATATGTCTACTTTTATTCATATTCTTTACTAGCCTGGTTATTGTGACAACAATACTGGACAATCGGATGAAGTAATTTGGCAATGTCTCAGAGCCTACCGTAAACCAGTGGTTTACAACCTTTTTTGAACTAATGCCGCCTTGGTCTCATAAGCCTGCCAACGCCCCCCTTAATATTAAAAAATAAAATAGACTAATGCCCCCCAATGGCAACTAGGCACCCCTCCTCACAGCTCAGCTCTCAGCTATCCTTCTCAACGCACCTCCATAAGGCTCCCCAATGACCCCCCCCCCGTTAAGAAACACTACTCTAAACAGACGTAGCCTACAACCTATCACACCATTCCTTTCGCTAAGGCCTGCGCACTAGGGACCGAAATGAAATTGAAAACCCTACAATTGGAGCTCACTCACTTGGCGTCAGCGCATCAAACCAACTTAATCACGCTGTTAGATTGTCTAACTCAGGAAACCACAGACATGTACAGTACACATGTCTATGCAGGGAACAATGAATAAGCAGAGGCAGTGTGCCAGACTAACATGATGGTGAAACTGTGCAGCGACAGAAACAGCTCACGCAGGCTAGCATCAATTCTTTACTGTTCTACAGTACAAGGCAACCAATGGCACATGTACAGTAGCTTCTATTCACAGGTATAGACGAGGTGTAATAATCAGTCAATCTACTACAGTTACCAGGGAACTCAACCGGGAGGGCAAAAGGGTCAGTTGTCCCGGGTCCAGGAAAAAGGGAGCCCAGAATTGGGTCGTCATTACATTTTAAGTATTGGGTAGGGGGGCCCTTTCAGATGACTTTGTCCTGGCCCAGCCAAAGCGGTCAGCAGCCCTGAATGTTATAGTAGGCCTTCGCTGTCTATACTGTAGATGAAAGTGTCTATACTGTAGATGATTGCTTTTTCACATAGAAAAGTACACTAAATGTTGCATGCACCAAATGCAGGCAACATAAAATCACAATATGGTATATTGTATGTGATTTCACAGATGGTTGCCATAGTTTTTCTTGTATTATGCTTTCCTAAACCATCGCCCCCTGTGATGGAGTGAAGCCCTCATGATCCATAGCTGGCATAACCCTGAATGACGTTAATTCATTCAACATGTTTCACGGCCTATGCTGGAATCTGTCAGAAAGCCAAAATCGTGTGCAGTCATACAGTATCAAGCTAATCTGCTATAACGGATAAGGCCTGTACTTCACCCTTGAAACCAGACTTAGGTAGATATGCAGTATATGGAAAATAAACTATATATGTGCCTTCTTAAATGTAAGCAAGAACCATGGACAATGAGGTTTTCAGACATTACATTTTTTTTAAAGTATTCAGAGCTTAGTTTTGGTTATCAAAAAGTCATTGTGTACTGTGCATAATAGTGTAACAATGTTCAATAGTATAGTGATGGGCCAACACTTCTGTCAAATTTGATGATATGATATTGTGATTAGATGAAAACTATGACCCCCATTTGAGAGTTAGGAGGTGAAGTGACATCAGGTGCGTCACTAAGAATAGAAAATATTTGGGGCTGTTGACAAAAAATGAGTAAGGCCAGTTTTAAAAAACAGACTGATGCATGTGCAAATTTTAACATAGTTTCAGACCAAATGTGGCAAAATATTTGGTAAGGACAGAGACTTCAGGGGAAATCAGGTGTTTTATGTCTTTATTCGACAGGGCAGTGTGAGATAGTGTCAGGAAAATATCAGTGAAATTATCTAATTGAAGTGTGTGAAAGAGTTGATCTAGAAATGCTGGTTGAAATGACTGCTCTAAATGGTTCACGTACACTCTCCGGTCTGGATAATGTGTAGTTTGAAAGTTAGGTTGAAAAGCATCAAGATTTCAGCGTTTTCACAGCAGGGAACACAACAACATTTTCTTCTATAGAAGTTTATTTAAGAGAAGACAGAAGACAGACAACAAACCCTTCAAGTGTACCATATCAACATTTTGGTACATCAACTGCAGTGATAATGTAAACAGGAAAAGAAAAAAACATTCTTTCCAAACGATTGATTGAATTTAAGACAGTAAACGAGAAAAGGTGAGACATAGTTGCAGAGAGATGAGACATAGGAAGAAGCAGAGTAGGAAAGACCTGGAGTAGGAGAGAGAGAGAGCACAAGAGAGAGAGACACACACAGACAGACAGACAGACAGACAGACAGAGAGAGAGAGAGAGAGAGAGAGAGAGAGAGAGAGAGAGAGAGAGAGAGAGAGAGAGAGAGAGAGAGAGAGAGAGAGAGAGGGAGAGAGAGAGAGAGAGAGGAGTTTGGAGAGAGAGAGAGAGAGAGAGAGAGAGAGAGAGAGAGAGAGAGAGAGAGAGAGAGAGAGAGATGGGGTGGGGGGGGGACTGGGGGAGGAGTTGGCCACGAGGAGCCACAGAGCACATTTCCTGAATGGCTGCGGCGGTCTCGCAGGCTCCGGCCCATCTGAAGCCTCCCTCATAAACCATGTGCTGGAAATTCTGATTCAACGAGGCTGGATCTCTTAATGCAAAAAACACACCCATCAAAACACACGCACATTCGCTTCCCTCACTCCCTTCCCTCCACCAGGGGAAGAGCAGCAAGCAGCAAGCATGTCCGTGTGTTTGGTACGAGTCCTGGACTTCCAAGCTCCAACAGAGGAGACAAGTCGCAAACACTCACTTTAGAAAAGTAAAAGGTTTTCATCGGAGTACGCAGTAGAGACGACAGACAGAGCAACTTTGGCAGGAGACAGAATTTGACAAACGATGGCATGATACGGGATATTTCACAACCCCAATAGCGTACCCTTCATACAATAACAAATAATCATGATACCATTCGATCCTTTGATCTTATTTATTGTTATGTTCTAAAAATCTATGTACAAAGGGATAAACATGTAAATGCTGGCCAGACCTGGTGACATGGTGCAGGTAAAAAATTTTCGCAAAATAAATAGCATAAGGTAAGCGTACCCATTAAGCCCACCAAAATCTAAATTTCTTTATTTTTCAATCATCTTCACATAATTTTTTTGTGAAATAATTTGTTAAATAGTAAGATTTACCTCTCTTCTCAATGTTTGTCACTGAGTTGATGAATATTTCAAAGTACAATATGAAGATTTTTTACGAGAAAAGTGAAAAGTCTGAATGGGCTTAAATGGTACCATTGGTACCATTTAAGCTCACTTGTGTTCCAAATAAGCTCATATAGTTATTTCTCGATCAAAATACCTGGTGAGGTGTGTGAATTGAGTTTAAACAGTGTAGCCTACATGGCATAAATGGTTTCAGACCAAAAATGTAAGATTTGCTCAAAAAATAATGCATAAAACCTAATTAAATATTACGGCATCTCTTACTTCATATACTTCATAAAATTCTTCATCCAAACAGAGAAATTTATTTTTTCTTATTGATTATTGTTAGTTCATTACATTACGCCTTTTTAACCAACAACTTGAGATTGTACAGCACTTTTTATGTCCCTCAAAGACATTTTTGGTTAGCATGCATGCCAGCTTGCATGCATTTCAATGGGCTGTACCATTTAAGCCCACCTAGTACCCATTAAGCCCGCCTATACAAAAAGCTATTGTATGGAAATAATCAGCTCCACAAAACATTTTATGATGCATTTCTTTCAAGATCAATGCCAAACAAACTGGAATATGCTTAGAATTCATACCTAACCACCTTAAGTCTTACGGCAGAGTAAGATAAAGATGGTGTGTGGTTGTATCAAGAGAATATCGGCGTTTGCTCGCTCATAAAACACATCTTTCCATTTGAAGGGAAATGCTATAATTTGGCAAAACACTGGACGTTTATATATAAAAATCATTACATTTACCTCTTAGTTCACTAAATATGAAAGTATTTTCAAAACATTTGACTTAAACTAGCTGAAATTCTATGATTTCTGACATGTCCCAAAACAGCAAAGTTTTGAGGCGACTTCTTGTCAGTAGTCCTGAGACTGGATTCACTAGGACAGGGATTACTCAACGATAAAAAATGTGATTTGTTTGCAATAAAAAACATTTTGTCAGTTACTAAACCCTTTAATTGGATAGGGTGATGAACAACAAAATCCACCTTTTCCCTTTCTTTAAATTGACCTCAAAGTTGAAAGTGGGCTTAAAGGGTACATGGGCTTAATGGGTACGCTTACCTTAATCTTTTTTTTCTTCTTCTTTAACAGATTTTTCGTGCAGTTGGCTGCAAGATGCTTCCTTCCTTTATTTTATTGCACAATAACTTCACAGTTTCCCCCAGGTGCGAGAGGCAAAACAGATGAAGGGGTTTCCATTTGGTTTCTTCGACAATCGGCCGCCATCTTGCTCCTTATTATGGTTACAGGCCGTTCTTCACCAGTTCATGGAGGCCGTCCTCGTTGATGACCAGTGTCGGGCGAAGCTCGCGGTCTTTCACCAAGCCCTCCAGTCCCTGTAAAAATGAAAACATTGGTTGAAGGCAGAGTTGTATAAAGTAGAAGTAGAAGTAACAACGCTATTAGCTATTAAAACACTATTAGCATATTACAATGTAATATCATATCATTAGTGTTGTAATTACATTTGTAAGAGTACTTCTACTTTGTACAACTGTGGTCGAAGGTGGACCATCAGACTCAACGTATGACTTAAAGAGGCACCCTGTTCTCAGGTAAGATAAATAAATTACACAATGACAGTTGCTACAGATTTACTGACATTTAAAAACTCTTAAGCGCTTAACAGTGGCAATAGCTTTGAACGCATGGAAAACAGCAGAAGCTTCCTGCATACCTCTCCCCCATAAGAAACAAGTGGCGAGATCTCGCATTTGATGGGTAGGTCTGTGCCGTCCTTCAAGCTGTTGAAAAGATGGAGCAATAGTTAAGCATTACATTACATCAAAGGTGCTTCAGCAGGATCTACCTCATACAGGTCAAACACATTTTTACAATGAATTAGTCTATTTCTGTTACACTCTTACAGTTACTGTTGAATTGAAAACAGGCGTTCTTCACTAAATGGACTGTTTTCCATCTATACATTCGAAGTGTTAAATATGCATGGTATACAAAAGGGTACTACCAGTGCAAAAAGCATTTCTTTCTCTCAGAAATCTACACTCTACAAAAATCACATCCTTAAGACACTGAGATGGTGCATAACGTGTTTTAATCTATGTTCTACCTTTTTTTTCAAAAGAATGTTTATTTTATTGTAAGGCTTAAAATAATACATTCTTCCACTGGAAGTTAATCAGGGGTTTGAGAGAGGGGAGGGGAGGAGGAAAAGGAGTAGGAGAGATGGAGAAAGAAATGGGAGGAAAGAAATTACATTTGATTTGGCGGCGCTCCATAACCATGATTTATTTTCTCTTTTTCAAACAAAAATGAGCGATCATCATCATCATCATCATCATCATCATCATCATCATCATCATCATCATCATCATCTCCTCCCTGATTGCTTGACATGCCCTCTTTCCCCAATACATGCACAGCGTACTGTCTTGTTAGTTTAGCGACAGGACAGGAGAGGAGCACCCAGTCCCAGGAGGAAAGACCCAATCTTGGCAGTCAGGGCCAAGGACATAGAAGCCCCCCCAACACCTCCACCACCTAGGCCAGGCCAGGTAAGGTTAGGTCAAGGGACCACCTCCACCACTTAGGTAAGGCCAGGTAAGGTCAAGGGACCTGCTCCAGCCGGAGGGGCCTCAGGATGGGGTCACTTGCTCTGCGATGACTGAGGTTAGCTGCCGAATGGCTCTATCTGTGAGGATGCGAACCAAAAATAAGCAGAAGCCCCACCACCATGCACTAAAAAATAAAATAAAAAGCAACACGGGAGAATAGTTACTTCTGGGTGACACCGGTCGAAACACTCCCTGCTGGTCCATGTCTAGAAATGTAAATGATAAATCATAAGTGATGATGGTGTACAGAATGTGGCCTTACAAACCTCATGACACTGGTGAAGGAAGGGAAAAAAACACATGGATGCTATTTATTCAGGGCAATGCAGCATGGGTAACCACGTATGTCCCAAAATCATCCCATGGAAGGCCTTGGCTCTCACCAAGACACCGAGCGAGTTACAGTGATTTAGGTACAGGGTATTGGTTACAGTTCCTGGAGCAATGTGGGGTAGGTGCTTTGCTCAAAAGGCACTTCAGCCATGGATGAAGGCGCTGGTAAGGGTGGGATTTGAACTCACAGCCCTCTTATCTAAAGGCCAGTACTCTAAGCATTTGCCATGGCTGCCCCCAAAAATAAGCAAGGTCATAAGGTCAAACACTTTAAGGTCAGTAACAAACGTATGGAGAGGACTTACAGTGTTTGTTTGTGTGGACGTTTGAAAGCCTCAAAAACTTAACCCTGCATTAAAAATTATATGTCTCATGAATGTCTGTCTTAGGACATAAGAATTCACGGTGATGGTGTCCTTTTTTGTGTGTGTGTGTGTGTGTGCGTACCTGGGGATTGCAGGGACGCGGGTACCGTTCTCGTCGATGAAGTGCCCGCCGGCGTTGAGCACCCATCGGTGATGGAGGGACATGAGGGCGTGGCGCGCGGTGGTGGGGTTGTCCTTCCCGTCCTGGCTGTCCGCGTTCTTCAGAGGAGAGAACTCGTCCTCGCGCAGGACCTCGTACACCACAAACTTCCTACCGAGAACATAAAAGAATCACATGATTAGGTGCCCAAACCGCCCCAAAGACTTCCTTTCTATAAAGCATTGCCAGCCAGCGTTTGGTTTAGTCTATGGGGCAACCCACAGTAGGAAGGGCTCTTTGTTTCTCCATTACTCCCTTTGAGTTGTCGAGGTGAATAATGTTCCTGAACTGGAATACATGGCTTGCATTTCGAGCCCTTCATTTTGGACAGGTCTTTGTGCACTGCACACATGTCTAGACGAGACACGTCTGCAGGCAGTTGCCAAGTGTCCTCTCCAGTGGTCAAGCGAGTGCTTTTGTGACTGGGCTGGCTGGAGAGACAAGCAAGCGTGACAACCAGGAAATTGTACTGGTCATTGACCTCCAAATGTCACGGCACATCTGTGTGGTTTAATGAGCATCTGTTGCTTCGAGACATAGTGCATAGTGGACCGAGTTGAAATACTAACATCCTTACCTGTGCTCTGACAAAAATGTCGGTAAAACACAAAACATATAAATCTTTGTACAAGATGAAAATCGTTTTGCAATATGACAGAAGGTTTTAAGCCATTTTCCCAACATCGTTTGAATCATTGATTTTTTTAGTTTCAGAAATCAGCTAATGTGACTATTGCATAGATTAAATTAGTATTGAATAATTATGGTACAAAAACATTCAGTTCATGTACTACTACTATTTGTAGTCTAATGTACAATAGTGACATTGGCTGTGGTTTTAAAAACGCCAATGACCCATTTAATCTTCCTGAATAAAACACTTTTCAATCATCAAAATCATCAAAAAATAGTAGGGTTTTTTCGTAGTCGAACAGGTAGAACTGTAGTTGAACAGGTACATTAGATATTACCTCAGGGAGATTGTCATTGAAATGTAAGAAATGTCTTGCACACTGCCCATTCATTCCACTAGCAAGTAATTGAAGTGTTGATGGAATGGACAGTGTGCGGGACAGTGAGAAATGTGCATTTCTGCAGGACGCCTTAAGAAAAGGCTTCCCGGCAGCTGCATGTCTCCAGACTGACGTAATGGCTCCCGGCGGTAATGGAATTTCTATGAGCTCCGGAGCTAGCCGGAGAGCAAGGGCACAGGGCAGGGCAGGGCAGCGAGAGGGCCACAATGGCTGCCGCACGCAATGGCTGCCGCGTAGGCCCCAGTGAGTGTGAAAGGGAAAAGTGGGGTGAAATATAAATAATAAAATAATTAATAAAATAAAGTATAAATAAATAGATTTAAATAAAGAATGTGTCATGTAAAGTTATGTGTCGTTTCATTTCTTTTTTAAATCATTAACTGTGTCTCAAGGACAGTACACGTGTCGGGGAAAAAGGATTGTCTACCTGGAAACACACTGGGTTCTACTGGGTTCACCCTCAGAGCATGGACAGACACAGGGGGTTCCAAGCGTTTTGAAAGAGGTATGCAGGGCTCCAAATTAACTTGTTTTCCAATACCAGTCAAAATGGCAGTAGGTATTGATCTTGCTAGCCAAACACACAATCACTAATGGGTCAAAATGGCTAGTAAGTTGGTCTTTTCTACCAGCCAAACTGAAAGTTCACCAGCACATTTGTGTTAATTTAGAGCCCTGCAGGTATGCAAGCAGAAAATGCTGTTTACCTGAAAACGCCCTGTAATTCCTTCTCAGCCTCATAGCAATGGGTTACATAAGATGTGTGCTTCAACCGGGAAACCTGGATATGACTCAGAGCTTATGGTGGGGGCGGGAGAAGAAGACTTGTGGACCTGCTATTTTGGATGGTCCCATGTCCTGTCTGCAAGTGTGTGTGTGTGTGTGTGTGTGTGTGTGTGTGTGTGTGTGTGTGTGTGTGTGTGTGTGTGTGTGGGTGTCTGTGTTGCACATATGTTAAAAACAGGACTGGAAAAAGAAGAATTGACTTCACTCACTTGGCGAACTGGAAGATGTCAAAGACAAATTTTTCCATTTTAATCCCGTTGGGTTTGTCGGGTTTGATTAGCTGGCCTTGCGCGTCCACATAGGGGATTTTCTTCTGCGCCACATGGTGCTGCAGCTGAGGCTCATGGGTACTGGAGAGGGGAACAAGAGGACACACAGATGCACACATGAGAAGAAATGAGGTGAACAGGAAAACAGTAGCCAGGCCACGCCTTCCTAGTGACGCAACACCTTCGGCCTAGTCAGGCCAAGAGCAATGTAAATATTGTTTCTGATCTCCAGAAAAATCGAGATCTCCATCCACTTTGTCGGGAACCACTCAACTTTGAGCAGCTCCGACAGGGGGTAGAAGAAGGAACCTGTCTAGCCTAGCCTTGCCATCTTTATACTTCCTCTCAATGTACATTTCCCTTCATATTACATCTGGGATGAGATTACTCCCACTGCCAAACAACATGACCAATCAGTGAACATAGAGGGTCAAAGGAGGGCGGTGAGCGATAATGCATTACATATGAGCAGATTACATGTCATGACCAAACGCTACTGATTGCTGAAATTTGAAATATGCATCTGATTTACCCAAAGTTCACCTCAGTACCAGTAATGGATTCTCAATCTGTCCGCCCAAGACTCCCTGTAACAATGGAATTAGTAAAGGTGTAAGCTAAAACCAGGCTAAAACCTGACAGGCAGACAGACTGACTGACCGAGACAGACAGACCAATATGGGCAGTGACAGAATGGATATAAATACAGATCATGCACTTTCTGGTCATGTTGCCCTCGTAAAAATCATTTGGGAGAAAGTGGGAGTGAGTGAGGCAATGGGACAGGCTGGCAAACACAAACAAGCATTTAAAAAATACCAGCGAACGGACGCACAAAAATTACAGATGTATTTTTGGTAATATCTTCTGGGCACACACATTATGCCACCTTTCCAATAACTTTTAAAAACATTGCGGGGCTCTGTTAAGATATGGAAATCTCCACTGTTTCGGCACCGCGTTACCTAGCAACAATCCACTCACGTTAAATACCTGCCCCAATCTGGATTCAATGTACTGTACGCTGTAGAGCCATTTTTACGGGGAAAAAAAGAACTATAAAATCTATCTACGGATAACCAGCTCCATGACCCACGCGGAGAAGTCAAAAGAATAACGTCTGGCGTTAAATCCTGACTCATTCACTTGGCTTTACACATCACTCATGACTGTCACCACGCCTTTGACACCTTCACTACCTGTTTCTAATAGACTTTTCTAGACTTAGTAGCTCCTAGTCTCTCACGCCTGTATTTATTTTTATTCTCCACTTATTTTGCCAGCTAGTTTATGAGCAAAGGAGTTAAGGGGAGGACAACACTGTGTGGTGAGAAAGTGAGTGAGTGAGTGAGTGAGTGAGTGAGTGAGTGAGTGAGTGAGTGAGTGAGTGAGTGAGTGAGTGAGTGAGTGAGTGAGTGAGTGAGTGAGTGAGTGAGTGAGTGAGTGAGTGAGTGAGTGAGTGAGTGAGTGAGTGAGTGAGAGAGAGAGAGAGAGAGAGAGAGAGAGAGAGAGAGAGAGAGAGAGAGAGAGAGAGAGAGAGAGAGAAAAAGAGAGAGTGTGTATGCGCCTGCATTTGTGCATACACACACGTGCAAGTGTTGGTGTCTGACTCACTTGACGATGTCCCGGAGGAAGGCCAGGCTGAAGAAGTGGTTGGCCACGTTGCCGGCGTTGAACATGAGGCGTCCGTCGGAGGCGCGTCGCTCGGCCGTGGCCAGCGTGATCTCGCTGTACTCCACCACCTGGTAGCGGCCGTCCACCTTGCACACCACGCCCACCGCCTCCGTCGGATTGGTCTTCTCCACCACCTGCAGGTCAGGTAATGCAAAAAATACGCTATTGGTGAAGGATAGTGGTGTGCATTGGCACCGCCCTTACGATTCGATTACCATTTGGGAGGTAATGATTCGATTCAAATCTATTCAGTCCGATTCTACGATACATTGCAATGCATTACATTTCTACTGAAAGCAAGACCAATTTTTCATCAGTCATGAGGAAAAACAAGCAGGCAGACACTGAACAACAGGTTACTGATTTGATCAGTCCTGCAGTTTAATGTTTTGAACTGTTTTCATTTCATTTAAAGTTAATTTGTTCAGGAAATGCCCACAGAAGTATTATGGCATTTGCCGTATCGATTATTGAACCGTCCTGCCCCGCATTGCGATGCATTGCCGAATCGATTATTGTTGACACCACTAGTGAAGGAACGGCAGCTTGGCTGCTTTTGGGGGGTGGCAGCCGTGGCCTACGGATTAATAAGGAGATGGACTTTAGATCAAAGGGTTGCAGGTTCAAATCCTACCCTTCCACTCCCTGCCACGTTCCATGGCTGAGGTGCCCTTGAGCAAGGCACCTAACCCCATACTGCTAGAGGGACTGTAATCAATACTTTGTTAAGAACTTTGAATAAAAGCATCAGGTAAGTGTAAAGGAATGTAATGTAATAACAGCTGTCTTTTCCACCACCTGTAGTTGCAAATAAACACAGTGGTGGTGGGCCCTACCGTGGCGCAAATGGTTGGGCACTCGTTTGCTATGCAGCCGACCAGGGTGCGACTCCTGGCCTGGGTCCTTTGCCGACTCTTCCCCATCTCTCTCTGCCCACTCACTTCCTGTCACTACCTTCACTATCCTTACAAATAAAGGCAATAAAAAGCCCAAATATATATATATTTTTTAAAAATGGTGGAGAAGGAATGGCATTTTTGCACAGGCCATTCAATGGTGACTGGTCTTTTCCACCACCTGTGAGCAACTAGGTCACAATGAAATATGTCGAGTCACAAGAGCAGCTTGACTTTCCTTCCCCATGATTCACCAGATGGTGAAGAAGCCTGGAGGATATCTTACTTTTCTACAAAAAAAAATATGCTATTGGTTAAGGAACTGCATTTATGCCATTGATACTCCATGGAAATGGACTTTTATCACATGCATTCACGACAGTAAGGAAATAGCAATGTGTATGTGAATGATCACATGAATGATGAATCATCTACAATGACTGTATGTATTATCTACAGTACATTGTGTATAATGATCAGAATCTATGTTATCTACATTATCCACTTATGTAATGCATCATCAACTCTGCTCTGGCATGAAGTGGCCTTGCCCATGCCCAGTCCGCCCTACTCAGCAACAGGTCCAAAGCACATGTGACAACTATGCTGATACTCCTGGGGTCCAATATCAAGAGGATATGCGATAAACTCCAACATAGCTGAGGGCTGTTTAATAATAAAACTTGATACAAAACAAGAAACGCAATTCAGATGTTTGCCATATTTCTGTTGTCTGCACTGCTTGGCCCTGGAGCAGTATTGTCTATGCAGGAGGAAATCAAAGGATGTTTGATTTCTGAAGTGGGAGAGCACTGTTGCAATGGATGGTACAGTTCTTTAACCCATTTAAGCCTGATGCTGCATACATGCTGCATTGACCTAGGCGCCTGGAGCGATATAGACGCTGCATTCAGGCTATTGAAGTTTTTTTTTTAAATTAAAAGTATAGTAGATTTGATCAAAAAGAAAAAAATATAAGAGATGAACAAACTCATTCTAATGCAGATTAAGGGTCCTGCTTTTTAAATGAAACTTATTTCATGTTTTTATGTGCTTCGGAGGCTGAGATATTTATAGTCTGAGGACACCTTTTCCCAAAAAGGGCTTAGGCATTTTCTATATTATGCTATTAAATATTTACTGTGCCTAACACTAACAATAAACTGGTTCAGACAAAACACCCCTGATGGCTCTGATACAAAGGTCATGACGGTCATGAAACTTTTTATTCAGGCCTTACAAAATCTCAATGCTGTTAGCTTTGACACACACTACAACATTCTCATTCCCAGAATTCCACAGCAGCTCGGTTAAGATGTGGGACACAGCTTATTTGTACCAATCAGGGACGGTCATGGCATGTAAAATGAAAAACAACACTGTACCCCATGCTCCATCTCAAATGCTAATTTAAAACAGGAATCCCCCTGTTATGAAAAAAAAAAAAAACGGAAAAAAGAAAAGCCCCATCCAGCACAGCACCCCCATCTCCATCTGTGAGTAACAAATTACAAAGTTGACAGTTGATGATGGGGTTTGTGTAGGGGGCGGAGGCTTTGCGAGCTGCAAGCCACATTAGCTGTATCCTTTCCCATTTACAATGCTTTCTGCCCTTTCATCCTGCCTGGCTGTCTTCCCCACTGATTCAACAGAGTCACGAAGGAAGCATTGCCTTTTACCACTCTGCTTAGCCCAGAACTCCACAACAACTGCACGGACGAGCAAAAATTATGTAGGCCTATGGTGGGTCAATTGGAAAAAAGGAATTTTCTGTTAATTGCAAAGAGCTAAGTCTTCGTGTCTCTGAGATGCCAAAACAAGCGGAGCACATGAAAAAGGAACAACCTCCTGACATGATTTGCTTACTTGTGAATCAGTCTCTGGTACGGCGCCATACTAGATGACGAATACTTTTAAGGCCCATTACAGGACTATTTGTCAAAATATTTACTCTGTCTCTCCTCCTCTCTCTACCTCTCCTTCCTTCTTCCTCTCTCTACCTCATTCCCTCACTTTCCCCGTCTCCTTAGCACTCTCTCTGCTGGCTCTTTGCCTCAACACTCCCCACCTTTCACCAAAAGGGGTATTTATATAACACTACACATTCAATTCCAATCATAACACACATGTATTTACGTATAGCACCAAAATGTACCCATCCGTAATCTTGGCAAGTGATGTGATATGGTATTTTCAGGTGATGTGATATGGTATTTTCTCACAAGAGAACGCACACTATGAAGAAAATAAATAACTTGAGCTTCGTAATCAACTCTGACTTTACATAACTCTTAAGATGATGAGTAAAAATGACAAGCACTTGATGAGCAGCAGGTGAAATCAGAATGCTAAAATGGATTTCTCTCTCAGGACAAAGTAGGACGGTTTCAGCATGTACAGTATGCCTGATTTGAAGTGCAATATGCGAGTGTGTGCAGTTGTTAACCTGCTGCTCGGAAACGGGGGGAAAGGACGCGTCATGACAAACTGGGACAGACAGAGCGTGAAGGAATGTCCACAGACGTGAAGAAAATGAATCCTAATGATGGTTAATTGCAGAGCATCTCCCCCATCAGATCACCTCATCGAAAAGCTATTGGCTTTGAATCAGGCGTTGGATATGTGCATCCCGGATTTGATGCTGGGATGTGGGGTGTTTTTTTTGCCGTCTCCATGGACTGGAGCCCTGGTAGGGTAGGTGCAACACTTGTGTCTAACTGGTCAGCACAGTAAGATGCAGAGCGAGACCATTCACAACACTGGATAAATATATGTTAAACATACAGACGACTGTAATATCTTGTAGACCCAAGAGATTGCAAGCAATGTGATGACAAATCAAATGGAAAGACATTATTTAAAAAGACACTTTAGTTTAACCTGTTAAGACACAGCATTCTAAATGTGCCGTTACCAGAATGGCTATGACCAAGTCGTAGTGCATTACTAAAGGCCCTGTATTATGTCATTGTAGTGCTCTGGTAGTTTTTTTTTTCAATGACTATTACAGTGTGTCACTGGAGGTATGGCGTGCATTATGGGGCTAGGCTTTCTCTCAGGGCATTTACAGTCAGTTGTGTATAGAACAGCCAGCTAATGCTTCTGTACAGTTAAGGAACATTCTATGCCAATTTCTAAAATGTAATGCCAATGTCTAGACCGTAGTTGCAACTTTCCAAACCGCTAAGCAGTGGGGTTGTGTGTCATACATTCAGCATAGTCATTGCTGAATGATGACCCTAAACAATTATATTGAAACTACAGTACTCATGTCCCATTTCACAGTTCTAGGAAACGGCACTAATGAAAACAAAATATTCAGTTCAAACAGTGGTAAGTGTTTTCCATATAACCTGTTGCTTCTTGTGAATACACTTTTCACCATTTCCTTTGGGATAATTTAAGTATCTCTATCCTAACCTGCTGGAGTTGCACTTGCAATGTGTTTTCAAAACAAGTAGTGTTCAACCGCTCATCAAAAAAGCTAGGCAGAAACTCACTAGTTCCCCCTCACAAACCTAGGATGCACTGTTGCCATTTGAAGAGTAGGTAGAACACACTGTAAAGAACATCATGTTCATTTTCTCTTTTTTAACAGTGTGGACTTCTAGTTTTTTGCAACCTGAATACATCACCACCACCAAGTGGTGGATTTTAGGAAGTGCAGCTTTTGCTACACTTTGAATGCACTCTTGACCCGGTTGCTTTAATGCATGAATGAGGCAATACTATACAATACTACCGGTATATGCAAATACACGCTTTATCTTTTAAGAGAGGCAACAGTGAGACCAACAATGTTACAGTGAAATTGAGTTTTTTTCACCACAGGTTTAATATTATAATGTCTATTTACAATAACTGAGGTCATTATGCTGTACCCAATGGATGAATTTTAAACTTTCCATACTATGTAAATAATACTATGTATAAACTGCTCAACCCTTTAACACTTTAATGTAATTCAAGGCACCTTATCAGGTCAGGACACTATGTTTGTACTGTTTTTAAGCCTTCTTTGTTTTTGTTATTGTATGCGTGTATAGTGAGCGGTCTTAAAATTGTCTTCGGGTATGCAGTTGTGTACCATATGTGTAAGCTGTACTGCATTGTATGTGTTAGGTGTATTATCGTGTATGTTGGCTTCTACTGTAGACAGCTTAATTTCTTTCAGGATCAATAACATTTCTCTACTGCTACTGCAAGAGCTGCAGTCCGATGCTGAAGTGTACTCCATCTACTAACCTTTGCTCCGCAGTCGGCTCCCATCTTCACACAGAAGCCTATGAAGGCGGGGTCGGCCACCTTGACCAGGATGTTGTCTACGCAGTACACATGGATGCAGCTGATGCCCCTCCTCTCCATGTCCTGGATAATGTTCTGGGTGCCCAGCGCCCGGTACAGACCACCGTTGCCATCTGCAAGCACAACAGAGTTGACACTACATGGGCAGTCATGGGTAAGCGGTTAGGGCGTCAGACTTGTAGCCCAAAGGTTGCCGGTTCGCACCCCGACCCTTCCTCCACCACGACTGAGGTACCCTGATCATCATACCATCCCACCACACTGCACCCTTTCCGGTTGCACGGGTAAGGCATAAATGCAATTTCGTTGTGTGCAGTATGCACTTGTGTGCTGTGGAGTGCAGTGTCAAAATGACAATGGGAGTTGGAGTTTCCCATTTGGGCCTTCACTTTCACTAACAGTGCTCAGTGAAAATGTGTACACCTCCTTTTAACAAGATGTGCATGTGATGGCGAGTTATTTCGCCAACCCACAACAGACTCTCCCGAAAACATAACCTCCTTGGTGTATATAATCACTAAAATGTACCTTTTCTCTGAGACCTGGAGTGCACTCCTTTTTGCACTTTTAATTTAAGTTGTATTATCCGGGGCCAAGCAGCAATCTTGGCAGTTCTTCAACGGATTGAAACCAAACTTGATACACAAGATCAGTACCCCCTCCATGCACACCAAAGTTGGTGTGATTTGGCCAATAGAAAGCTGTGCAATTGGTAAATGTGCCAACAGGTCAAAATTGGCGGTACATTTCTGCCTCTGACCCTCTGCCTGGTCAGTTCTTTCTGTTGTCATGGTAACGTAGACTGGTTCACTGCTTGACCCCGCATTGCTACTTGCCGCTGTATTTAGTCCTAATTTTGTGTTAGACTCTATACGTTCCAACAGATATTGTATTAAACTTGGACTACAGATATTGGACATTTTGGACACATCTTTTGTGTTCTCTCGTGTACTCATTCAGGCTGAACAGGATACTATTGCACTAGAAGAACATTTGCCAGGATTTGATTGGCTGGATGTTTCTATTGCGGCTGACTGCCAGTACTGATAGTGGACAATACTCATCTTCTTTTATAGTACTGACACAAGACAAAGTCTCACCTGGACTGGAATAGATATACAATGACCTTCATCTAAAAGATTAAGATCACCTGTTCAGAAAGATCACCCATTCAGTTAGCAAACTATTTGGGAGCACTGAGCTGACAAACAGATATAACTTGGATTTTTCATGTGGTATTAATTTGCAAAGAAGACTTGCAATACTAAACTATATTTAGCTGATAGACTTTTTTCAGTTATAAAGAATACTCAGATGAATGGTGGTAAGAAATACTCATGAAAAAGATAACTGTTGTGTATGGACAGCATAAATTCGGGAAGTTAACTACTAAAAAAGTTATATGGCTTACTTTCAACTACTTAATAGTGACAATGATGCCAAGCCGATATGCTACACCCTCAAAATTAATTAAATCGAAGAACTGTAAACCTCTGTAAAGACAGCAGATATACACTGCCAGACAATACGTGGGTGTACACAGAAGATTAAGACCATAAAAATTACAGACTTACCATAAAGCTGCTAAATAATGTTGGGCTCGGCCTCACACAATTCTGACAGTGTTATGAAGTCAGATTACAGTGTAAAGATCATGGGTGGAAAAGAATAACTCATGAAAGTTTAAGGAGGAAATTTGGGACACAAACCAGATCAATTGCAATAAGTGTTGCAATAGGTTTTACATAACACCAAAAATGTAAAGAATTGGAAAGCAGACCAAGTAAGACGCCATTTCTGATACCATACATACTCATTCCACAGTTTCATACATATACATCAATATCTGAAGGTTTAGAAGTGAGCCATGAGTGCTTAGGTGTGAACACCGTGAAATGTGTGTGTGTGTGTATGTGTGTGTGTGTGTGTGTGTGTGTGTATGTGTGTGTGTGTGTGTGTGTGTGTATACTGTATCTGTGCATGCATGTGTGGAGGCCTAAAATTGGCCTTGACCAACCCTTCCCAATTAGTCAGTCTAAACTCAAGACAAAGAAAAGAATGCACTTGTGACTGATTTCAACCAGAACCAGGGCCTCTAAGATAACACACAATAAAACACATTTGATGTCGTACGTAGATCAGTGGTTCTTAACCTGGGTTGCAAGCACCCCCTGTGGGTGCGACAGATATTGCAGGGGGTCCGTGGAATTGTGTTTGTGTTGAGATTGTGAACCAATTTCTGCTTTGGAACATTATAATTATGCCCAATCAAGACCAAACTAAACAATAATAACTGATTGATAACCAGGATAGTGGATCTGTGCTCTGTGATGCTGTGTGTTTACCTGGAGCCATGGAGAGCTTGCCCTTGGCCTCCAGAATGATCTTCCCGCTGTAGTCCATGGCTGGGAGCATGCCTTGCTGGAAGAAGATCACATCCTCCTGGCTCAGGCCAAAGTACTTGTGCTTGGCAAAGAACTCTTTGGTGGACTCCATTGTTCTCCCACTCGTCATAATGTACCTGGGGGATTTAAGAATTCAGTTAGCATGAGCAATGAGCATGGGCAATTAGAGTTTGAAAGTGGGTTACTGTCAACCCCAAGCATGTTGGCAGCCAAGTTAGATGAACACTATGCAGGGAAGACAGTGCGAAGCCTCAGAATGACAGTGGAAAGCCAAAAACAGCATTCAAGGACAGCAAATTTGTTTTGCAAAAAGCAGAGTGACTGGACAAGTAAATTAGACAAAGTGAAATATAAACATTATTGCCAGGTGAGCTGGTCTATCCTCAACAGACACCAGCCTGGCCCCACCAATCACAACATGATTCTCTCTCTCTCTCTCTCTCTCTCTCTCAAGCTTTGGCAGGACAGTGGAGACAGGAGAATGGATACATACTGCTAATGAAAAGCTGTTGTTGGTCATAGCATTGCCCATGGCAGTGCAGAGGAAATATGAACCATTTTGATTCCACCCACAGCCCTTAGCTATCTAAATGGACCAATTCCAGACTAATATTTTCACGTTAGTCTGGCTCAGCTCCATTGACGTAAATGGTGTAGAATTCCATTCTGACTCATTTGGTCAGTACTTTATGTTGTAGAAAAACAGCAGGATAGGAAACCCTCAGAAAGTAGTAATAGTAAAAACAAGTATTGTCCCCAGTGCACTTTACAAGAGGTGATTTCATCAAGTATCCCCCCTCCCTAGAGAAAGGCCTAATAGGAATCATCTGGCGGAGTGAATAGCTGGAACGCATGCCGGGACTTTATGCCGTCCACCACCTCCCATTTCTGGACACTGATTGACAGGCGGGAAAATTAGATTAAATAAGTAAACCTAAATGAGGTTACTTACAAACCTGACATGCACTCGCTACAACAAGGGTTTAGTATTCTGCTGCATGTGTTCCATCTACGGTACAGCTCGCTCAAGCAGAACTGGTTGCACTCATTATCATAATCATGCAGGTATGCAAACAATTAATAGACACGAGATGACAGCAGCACATAGCTTCCCTCTGAGCTGTACTCATGAATTATATATGAGGAGTCAAGGGAGGTAGTTTGACCAGAACATTCTCAGGAGTTTTAAAAAAAACAATGCGAGGCCAATTCTGTTAAATCACATGCAATTCTTCTACGCATGAGAATACAGTTCCAGGGAAGTTATGAAAAAGATGAAAACAACTTCCTGGACGGACCTGAAATCAGGCCTCAACAACACCAACACCCACATACCTAACAACATGGTACAGTACGATAAAGCAGTCATAAAACACTTCCTATCAGTACCTGGACATAAAGTTTATACAAGTCCAGCAATTAAACTTAAACTGTGTCTCGGAAATGTCATTTGAGCCAGTAACCTCACTAACGTGACCTGAATTGACAGTCTTGATTACTGTGGAATGGGCCAGACACAGAGAAGTAGCCAGCCAGTGAATTTAGGAATTGGTGGTATAAAGATATAAACTGACAAATGTGGGCAACAGTTAAGATTCTGATTATATAATTCAACCACTGTAGAGCGTGTTTATGTTTTTGTTTTCAATGTTTTTTTAATCTTATGTTGTATGTAGCATAATGTGAATACTGTATTCAATGCAGTGGGTGAAGCCCAGACAAATTTCTCCCTGTGGACAATAAAGTACACTATACTCTACTCTACACAATTCTTGAGTGAGCTTCAAATCCAATCATATTTCCTGACCGTAATGTTTTGGGCTGTTGGGGTATATGGGCAGCAGCTTACCAGGGGATACAGCACTTGGTGCCATGCTGCTGCTCCGCTAGCCGCTGGAGCTTGAGGATGCGCTCGGCCTGGATCTGAAAGAGGGTTTTGTGCGAGGGCAGCCCGACGTCGTACATGCCTTTGGGGTATGGTACACCCAGCCGGGTCCCCTGGCCTCCAGCCAGCAAGAGAACAGCAACCTTGTTCTGGGCAATGCACTGCAGTCCTGAGAGAGAGAGAGAGAGAGAGAGAGAGAGAGAGAGAGAGAGAGAGAGAGAGAGAGAGAGAGAGAAAACAGAAAGGCAGAAAAAGTGACAAAAGTAACAAAAAAGAGAATTAGAGACAGAATTTGACATTACTTGTAGAAGACGAACGACCAAAGGCAGAAACACACAGTCAGTCAAAGGGAGAAAAAGCAAACAGTGAGAAGGAGAGCGATGGAGTGAGTAAATAAATAATCCCCATTACACAAGTCAGTGCCCCCAGTCATTAGACAGACAAAGAAAGCAGATGGATCATTATTCAAATTACAAGTCTGTTCTTTGACAGCGTGTACAGGCCAATGCTACCCAATGTGGACTGAAGCCTCAGAGTGGATAACTCTTTTCTGGTATCCAACAATTCCCCGCCTGAGCATTTCTCTGTTCACCAAAATTGAACAGGCGGACACATTTTTGATCATCAAATGGCACTGAGTTCAGCTCCAAGCCGCTAAACACCTTAGTTTCCTTTGGGATTGATAAAAGTTACTGTACTCTAAATTATCAGGGCAGACATTTCTACCCGCTCATGGCTGCCAGGGGTCGATGTTTCTCCACTAATGTGTACATGTTTCCTTCCAGGATATGTTGCGGTTATTGGTAAAACTAAAAGTGCATTAACATTTAGTCACTGCCAAGTTAGGATTAGGGATGGGTTTTGGTCCAAGCACAGTTTGATGTTATACTTGTATGCTCACATATTCAACCATCAGCGGAGCAACATCCCTCTTTTCCATGTCTACACATCAGTGCAAGTCCAATTGGGAAACTCCAACTCCCATTGTCATTGTGACACAGCACTCAAGTGCAAATAACGAAATTGCATTTATACCTCACCTGTGCAAGGGGGCAGCCCTCAATGGCGCCCCAAGGGAGCAGTGCGGCAGGACGGTGCTATGCTCAGTCATGGACGAGGATGGGGGAGAGCACTGGTTAATTACTCCCCCCACCAACCTGGTGCGTCGGGAGTCGAACTGGCAACCTTTAGGCAACAAGTCTGACGCCCTAACCGCTTACCCATGACTGCCCATATCATCAGCCATATCACTATAAGCTTGAGTTACGTGTATATATCAGACTGTCATTTTGATAGGCTTCATGCCAACAGGTGAATGACACTTCCTCCCATTTCAATCACATTTATCATCTCAACACTATCAAGACGTTGCTTTTGAATCAGCCATAAATTCTTCACAAAGTTCATCTGGCGTAAATGGCTCTCTGAAATGTCAAGAGAGTAACTAGTTCTGCCACATTTGCCAAAAGTTATTTGAAGTGAATATCAAGTTCAAGTAGATTTTTTTAGAAGGATAAAATGACTTTTTCAACGCTTCCATGATAAACTTCCCTTATTGAGCATTTATCACACCAAAAACCATGGCAACGGCACAGTATTTTGCAGTCTGAATAAGCAGTGAATAAGGAATGACACAATACTCTATGACCTCATAAACATGGGTGTAACGGACCACTCTTGCGTCAAACGCATAAATAAAACCAGATGGTCATATGCACCCGTCCACACACACACATACACACCACCACACCCACCGACCCACAATCCACGTAGTTCACACTTTCTTTTGGCTTCATGAGCAGATCTACATGGCTCCAAGCCAATACCTGGACACCCACTTTGATGGTTTCAACATAGCCCCCCCCCCCCCCCTTGTATTTTCATATCAGACAACATTGGAACATATCAGACACAGTGGAAGCGTCTATACACAGCCAAGTGTGTAAGGGGGACATGGTAGCAACATTATCTCAGTGTGGAGTAATCCATTGCATAACGTTTACAGAAACTTTATGTCCTCTGTTAGCTCTCTGGGCAACGCGCTTCACTCCTTACCCGTAAAGACGCAATAAAACTCGACACCTTGGGGGCACTCCACTGTGTTTTACAAATGAATAAAGAGTGACTGATTGTTGTTGACACTTACCCTGTTTGTCCCAGTCTTTGAGAGACTCTCGGTCACGGGTGACACTCCCTAGGACCTCCCTGGGGACCGGCTCCATGTGATTGTCAATTTTCTCCTGTTTTGTTTGGCTCATGGAGGTCTCCATGGCGTTCTTAAAGAATCCATTGATCTCCTTGAAGTCCATGGTCCCCATGTCCTGCTGCATCTCGGCTTGCTGTTCCGGACTGAGCTCATTCCAGAACTGCAGAAGGTGCGACTGGCCGGCCTCGGCCAACCTTTGCCTCAGTCCGTCCATGTCCATTCTGAAGGGTGTTCAAGTTAATAAGCTTGCCTTTGACAAACGCTGGAGGGAGAGAGAACAGGCAGGTCAACAAAACATAAACCATGAACACCTGGTTTGCCGCTACCCAGAATTATTAGAGGTTGCTGTCCTGTCATTGCCTCTGTCCTCCTCATTACATCAAAGACAACAAGACATCAATCAATAGGCTACTCTGAGGACCACTTGACCAGCAGTCATAGTCTACGGTATAATACTGTTCAAGTTGCCTCGTAAAGATGCGTGTCCGCCCAAAACAACATCCTTTACCTCTAGAAATGGTCTTCAATAATAATACAAAAATGCAATGTTCAAGACCAAACATTAACAATGAGAGATTTCTTGCCCCGCAAACAGCAAAGCTGTCTTGCTTGGTTCTACAGGAGGCGCGCGCCTCATACTGCCACACCAGGTCATCGTAGTAGTTCTTCTAGCCTACCAATGAATGACAGCTGTCAGTTCAACTATCCTACAAGTATTTCACCCGAAGCGTGTTACCTCACACCAAGTCAAACAAGCCAAATCGCACAGCTTTGGAAACATTTACAAAGGCACGAAAAGACAGTTAAGCTGAATATTTAAGTTATTAGCTAACTTGAATTGTGCTATGGTTGAGCTAATACACAGCATGTGAACAAGACACCGGCAAGAGGCTAGGGCGGTGGAAAGCTAAATGAACGTGCTCGTTGAAACAGATGGGTTCTTTGGCACATCCATTAGAAAAGTCTAGATTGAGGTGAAATGCAACCCAAATTCTTACCTCACAAGTGCTCGGTTTGATGTCTGTTTCTGTGCCACTCTGGCTGGACACATTCGTAGTGTTAAGCGCACCGCCCATGGGCCACCTCTTTCTTCCGTCACTTTGACGTGGCAGTTCTAGTTACACACCCTCGTGGAATCACAGCAATTTTATTTTTTTCGTTCTAGCATCTGGGAAGACGATTTTGATTAGAACTACACCCACGCCACAACATTACTAAGGCTGCTATGTTACAATGTAACTTACAGAATGATAACAACATTGACAAATGATGGTCCGAACAACTCGAATGCTTATTATTCGCATCATGCAACAGGCAAAAAATAATTATATGTTGTTGTACTTCTTATTACAACTATTATTAATTTCAGAAAAGCTAGAAGCTAGATACGTTTTTATTTTTTTTCAACGAAACATTAAAATGAGCCAATAAGTCCCGGAACTAGTCATAATTTCACCCTAAGCCATTTCCGGTAAAATGGCGGGCTAAACAAATGCTAAAAGCACTCGATGTCAAATCGAGTAGTTTTAGAGGAGTGTTATTTATTACAAAACACAATGACAGGAGACACACTGTCATTGTTCAACAACGACAATCCTCGGGGATTGAACAAATCGCTTTTAATTCCAATATGCATTATAGATTGAGGTTGATTTCCCCAGCCTACTAAAATTAGACTGTGCACAGGCTAACCGAGCTAGCTAGCTAGATTGTGAATCTGAGCTCATAGTTGTCTTTTTTTAGAATCGTAAAGTTACGGTGACAGCAGAATAACAGCACGAGATGGTCTGTGTAAACTGACAATGGGTACAAAGTGGCATGTATGGCCGTCATTTGGGAATCCAGTTTGTAACAGCTTTGAAGTTATCGGTCGCTGACTGGATTTGGTGGTCATTAACTTTAAGTACTGGCGACAACCTTAGCCAGCTAGCAGGTGTACACGTCTCGTTTGTGTCTCTTTTCCATTGTAGTAAATCAGGTAAATACAAACTGACTTGATGGCTAGCAGTTCTGAGTCGGGTGGAAAATTACCCTCTGACGTTAGTTCAGTAGCAGCGATGCTCGCCCCCTCAGCAGCGACCGTGGAGCAGGCGGTGACCCCGGTGCTGTTCGAGATATTTGGAGAGATGTGGAATGTACAGGCTCGCCTTGGCCAGGGGGTCTCGGCCTCTGTTTACCGTGTGAGTTCGGGCCGCTCCAGCACAGCTGCCGTCAAGGAGTTCCAGGCAGACGCACAAGGCGGTGATTACGGGTACCACAAAGAAAGATCCGTGCTTGAAGATATTCAGGGACATAAAAACATAGGTATGTGATCTCAGAAGAACATTGGCTTGCCATTACCCTTCTCCTCTCAATACATGAAACATCAATCATATTGCAACGGGTTGCAGGAATCATCTATTAGAATAAACCAGTTGTTTAGAGTTTTGTGGACAATCCAGAGAATTATGTTTTACAAGACACATCTCCACACCAGTGTTCCACCCTCGTCTTCGAAAATAATTTCCAGCTGCTTATATCTTTTTTGACTATTGTGAGTGAATTAAAATTGTTGTGTGGAAATCGTTGTTTCTTAACTCATTATTTGACAATATACGTGGAGGACAACAGGCTTCTTGCATTTAAAATATTTATTTTTGCCATTCAAAAGATTAGACTTCTTCCCTGCTTGGTTGCTCCATTCCTGTATGGTCTATGGCAAAGCCTCTTTGGTCTATGGGGAGGAGTTTTTAATTAGGCACTGGCAGGTGGGGGCAATCAACAATCAATCAATAAGTCAGTCAGTCAACTCCTTCACCTGCAAACAATTATCTTTACACAAAGTATTGCAATGCTTGCTAAATAAAACTTTTGGTCTCTCGATTACACATTAACAGAGTTTAACAATTTAGCAATTTTGGCCTTCATAGTGGTGTGTATTTTAATGTTACACTTTCCACTTAGAGTCAGTATGCATGTTTTCCTACAAAGATGATTCCTGTGCATATTTTGATTTTTCAGAATACTTATGACACAGCCTATGTATACCCAGAAATGTGCTATTACAACCTGACAAAAAAGCAGGCAACATTAGCAAATTTGAACATTGAACCATTGTCATGGTTGGATTTTATACAATAAGCTCATTCAGCATTTTGTGTTTTACCCATACACATGTGCATATAATCATTATTAATCATAAAAATTAGCAAATTTCAACATTGACCCACTGTCATAGTTGAATTCTGTAACCCCCATTCTCCTGCTCTTGTGTTCTGCAGTGACACTGTACGGGGTGTTCACCAATCACAGCTCGGTGGGCGTGGCCACGCGCTGCCTGCTCCTGGAGCTGCTGGACGTCAGTGTGTCGGAGCTGCTGGTGCGGGCGTCCAACCAGGGCCACTCCATGTGGCTGATCCAGCACTGCGCCCGCGACGTGCTGGAGGCCCTGGCCTTCCTGCACCGCGAGGGCTACGTGCACGCCGACCTCAAGCCCCGCAACGTGCTCTGGAGCGCCGAGGATGAGTGCTTCAAGCTCATCGACTTTGGCCTCAGCTACAAGGATGGGCATCAGGTGAGATGGGGGTTTGACACTAGCAGCTGTGGAACTTTGGAATATAAGAGGTGCATTCCAATATGCAGACTCCTGTCCTCCTCTTGTGCTTACGACCTTGCGCTTCGCTGACTTCCCGCTTCCGTGGAGAAAATGATAAAGCTTCCCCGCTGTCAGCCTAGCCATAACAACTCTTTGGAGGCTGTTCTTCATTCACCCTCCCGATTGCAAATGAGAATATCACATTAGAATTGTGTTTTTGCAAGATATTGGATTAATTTTCTGTCGTCAGTGACATCATCATGAGGTCACAAGCAGGCAAGGGAGGATGGGAGTCCACATATTGGAATCCACCCAAGTTGCTTCACAGGATTGATGATGAAGACGGAACTAGAGCAACTTTTAGGGGTGGTGCAGATGAAGGGAAACTTTCAAGGATTCTCTTGTTAGAGTAAGATACATCGATCCCGTACTTTTCCTGGATCCCTGTGACGTCACCTGAATGTCCCTTTGGGAGACCTTTGGTTAGGAGACCTTTGGAGACTTTAGGTTGAGAATATTATGGAGTTTCCTTTGCACTGTAGATGGCGGTAGCAGACATCTTTTGCAAACCGTCACCAAATGACACAGAAAGAGAAGAAGATGGAGGGGACAACTCCCCCTTAGGAGACCGAACTTGAGCACACTTGGAGTATCTTACTCTATTAGACGATGCTTTGGCTCTATGTAGCTTGCATTACAGCTGTTGTTAAAAAAGACATTTTCAGATTGTTTCATTTAAGATTTTGTCCTCATCAGTGACTTGTACCGTTGCAAAACATCACAATGTAGACTGCACCTACTGTAGGGCACTGACTCGTCAAGGTGTTGCAGCAGTTCTGTGTCGCCAGTCTACTTATTGATCATGATTATCTGTCTCCGCTTGTGACAGTTGGAATTCTCCACAAGAATTGTACATCTGTCCCAGGCACTAACTAAAAACGTTTAACATTATGCAGTATTTCAGTCCCACTGGATGGCAATTTGCTGGTTATGTTAAAAAAACAATTGCTGACTTGGGGCTTTGTAGAAGTGCCTTTGCCTCCATCTCATTCTGAGCTTTGCTCCCATCTTACCACCACACAGGATGTGAAGTACGTCCAGACGGATGGCTACCGGGCCCCTGAGGCAGAGCTGCAGAACTCCCTAGCCCAGGCGGGCATGGAGGGGGACAGTGGGTGCACGGCCGCCATCGACCTGTGGAGCCTGGGCATCCTCCTGCTGGAGCTCTACTCCGGCATCAAGCTGAAGGAGACCGTACGCACTCAGGAATGGAAGGTCAGGAGGAGACTTTGAAGACATTGCTCAGAACACTCACAGTAGCTCAACACTTTCTTGATATTATCATGGGGGTGCTGCTGACATTTCAATCAAACTGCTTGACAATGTACCGAAAGTAAAGTGATATTTATTTTTGTAAATTAATAGGAAGAAAGTTTTGATTAGTTTGTACGGTATGTTAAATGGGAAAAAAAAGTGTCTGCATGAGCACATACGTAGTCATCTGTATGAAAAACAGAATCACATTCTAATGTTATTGTCGCTTAACTCATTGGCTGCCAGCCATTTTCATAAAAGAGTACCTCGGAGTGCCAGCCATTTTTCAGCATTTTGGGTGTTTTTTGGAGGCTCACAGAAAATTGAGTTCTGTGTCTATGTCAACACCATACCTATCAAAACACAGATTAGACGCTCATCTGTCATCAGAAAAAAACGGTGTCTCTCTACCCCTTTCCGTTCTTTCATAATCATCTGTTGAAATTAAGTGGAATTCGCCAAAATGCTGCTTTCTAGCCAAAAAGCTGAGAAAACGCCATTTGAAGTAGAACTATAACTGCAAACGTTTTTGCCCGTAATGGCATCGTCCTAACAACTCCAAACCTATCAGCTGCTATTACACAGTCTTCTGTCATCTGTAGCCTGAACAAAAAGATCATTTGTATGACCTTTTCAACCTAATATACTGAAATATAACGGGGGGACTCGAAAACAAGGGTGTTTTGGTTTAGTTGCTGGCGCGCAGCATGGATCATGACAGCAGTTGCCCCTAACTCCGGTAACTCCCTACCTCTCCCTCTCCCTCTCCCTCTCCCTCTCTCTCTCCCCTCGTTGGAGAACGAATCACAGCTGGTTTATTTCCTCCAGAAATAGTACCGTGTTGTGTCTTGTGGGGAGGGAGGCAGGTAGGCAGGCAGCACCGCTTAGCGTAGCTTACTGCAGCTTCTTTGGCAGAGCGGACAATTTGCAGATTGATGATTACTGTCATCATGGTTCTGCTATAGTGATCTTGTCATATATTGTTCAATGAATTTTCTTTTGATAAAGTACTGATCACACATCCAACATTTCACAAGCCGATTGGAGTGGTGAATGCTAGCTGGTCTGAGGCTAAGTGCAATGCTTTCTAATGTGAGCTGAATGCATCTGACCAGACACAAAGGCTACTCTGTTCCAAGAATCTGCAACCCCCCTGTCTTTTTTGATGATACAGTAAGCTGATCATACTATACAGATCCATAAAAATAACTGTGGATTGAGTTAAAAATAGTTGACTTACCAAGGCTCCTTTATTTAGGCTTAGTTGTAAGTTGTTAGCGATTTCGTGCTAGCTAGCTAGCTAGCGTAGCAAACTTTATACCCAAGTTACCTCAGTTGGGACACATCACCACTAGTCCCGTGCATTCTCCTGTTAGATGATATTTTGTAAGCAACATCCTGATGTTGTGTAGGCTGATCACATTATCCAAAATGAAAGGTTGTCACACAGATCATCTCATGGTGTATTTTGGGCAAGTTAGCTACAATGCCTCTAGCTAGATAGCAACAGGGGATTGTATTTTGGTCATGAGAGGAAGGTTTTTTTTGGCCAGGCTCTGACACTAAAATCAGTAGCCTACCTGTGTTAAAATCAGAGGGCAAGAAAGTAGACTACTGTCACAGGTGCTTTACTTTCAAAAATGATTTTGCTATGCTACTTTTGAGATTATATTATAATAGTAAAAAAGGGGTGTTTTTGTCTTGACATTTCATCTTGCTCTGAGCTAAAGCCCCGCCTTGACTGTTCCTAAGGACACTTCTGCCACCTACAGGAACAGTTAGAAAATGCCTTGAGGCTTGAAATTCATACAGAAGATAGGTCAGACCGTCCTCGAGGCCTGGCTGTAAAAAAACGCAATTGTCGGCGAACGACATCGAAGGTAGGGGGCGTCACTATTTGAAATGACGTCATTCGACGGCCAAGGCAGCCAATGAGTTAATTGGGAACATAATTATTAATTGGCTTGAAGTTATCGTCCTCCTGAAGCGGTAGTCTGGCATGAAGCTGAAGGAGAGACCATACGCACTCGGGAATGGAAGGATGATGATGTCATGATGATGATGATGATGATGGTGATGACAGATGATGTCATCTTCAAATGGCATGAAGATGGCATGAGAAATGTAGCTTTCATGACAAAGTGACAGGCTTATTCTTGTGTTAGATATCATCGTTTTAGACCAGATAAGTTCATCTTTTTGTAAGTGCCTCTAGTAATTCAACTCTACTTTGTCTTTTGTAGGAGAACAATGCTGCCATAGTGGATCATATCTTCACCAGTAACAGTCTGGTGTACCCAGCCATCCCAGTCTATCACCTCAGAGACCTTATCAAGAGGTATGTGCACGCTCTCACGGTTGTTCAGTGAATACAGCTGCACCATGATCTTGATAAGCCTTGATTTTAGTGATCCATAAGGAAATTAGATTCATGGGAGGGTGAGGTTAACTTGATCAGATGTTCTGTTCAGATACTCCTGTTGTTTGACATTGTTACTCAGCAGTACATGTATGTTAGTATGAGACTGTAATATTGTGTGTAGTGTGACAGTAGTGATGTGTTGTCTGTCTGTTTCAGCATGCTCCACACTGACCCCAAACTGCGAAGCACAGCCGAAGCTGCCCTCAGCAGCCCCTTCTTCAGCATTCCCTTTGGTACGTCTGACGCCCTGCACACAGTGGAACCCAACATGCAGCACCCAACATGGCACTGTTACAATGTAGCATGGTCCTATGTGATGTGGCACTGCTATGTCCTCCGCACGCCGGCTCTGATCATTTGGCTTGCACCCACACACTGGCCGTGCACAACTTTTTGCACCAAACATGGCACAGTAGCCTGTGTTTCCAACCAGGGCTCTAAATTAACTTTTTCCACCACCAGCCAATTTGGCTAGTAGACATTTTTTCTTACCAGCCAAACAGAAGGTCAACTAGCCATTTTTTTATCTCGCCAAAATAAACTAGGCTATGCGTTAGGCTTAAATCATGGTTATTTTATTCAACTATTTCCAAAACACATAAACACCATAGGCCTACTTAACATAATAAGCATATTATATACACTTTTTAATTATTTTTTTAACTTCTGCTTTATATTTACCTCTGAAAACAGTGAATCACATCACTCAAGCCACACAACAGACCTTTAACATAGCCTACAACCAAACACACAGCCAAACACTACAAAACCTCACATCTGTACACTCCAAGGAAGGAGAAGAGATGAGAGGAAAATAAGAGGAGAGAGGAGAAAAGGAGAGATCAACACACACACACACACACACACACACACACACACACACACACACACACACACACACACACACACACACACACACACACACACACACACACATGCAATAATGTATGTCTGTGTGTTTATGTAGCCTAAGTATATGCTGCTATAGACACCTTCATTTCCTCCAGGAGCTCTTCTCTACCATGCGCAACAAAATGACAAGAAGCACGCTATGTTTAACTATCACGGAAATGTTCGCGTCCTTTCCATAGCGTCGCCGTTGGCAGTTTTTTGGTTATTGATTTTTTTTTTCCACGTAGCCTACTTGCACGGTTATGCAAGGTCTGCTCTTCTTTATGATGGAGAAGTGGAGATGGAGATGGAGAAGTTGCGCCAGGACTTAAAGCGTTTCAGAAGACAACTGACAGCTACGCGCACACTACTCTGACAAATAGGCCTAATTATCATCCTCTGCCCTTGTCGCAATTTCTTTCCACAACCACTCCTTTTTAAAAACGCCACTACTATTACTGTTATTATTACTAGTAGGCCTATTCGCCAACACAGAATCTTGCTGTAACCACCACCACAAAACATACAAAACAGAAGTAGGCATAATCCACGTCATGTTATTAAAACTCTTCGGTCAGGTCCTCGCAGCTTAAAAAGGCAGCCTGTTAGAGAAAGGTTCTGTGTCGGTGAGTGCTATTAGTAACATTAGGCCTAATAGTGACGTTAAAAGTGGTGGAGCGAAAGCGACAGAAGCAGAGGATGAGAGTTGCCTGTCAAAATAATGTGGGCGTAGCCGACAGTAGGCTGGTCGTCTGAAATGTTTTCTGTCGTGGCGCGCGCAACAGCAGCATTGAGGCAGTCGGTTCATATGCAAAATAGGGAGGCGGAGCACTCGGAGGGTCACAGGCAGCCTCAAAATGAATGGCAGTGAACGAGGAGCCCGCGTATTGAAGGATAAAACTCGCTGTTTTGAACTAATAATCGTCCGGGGAAACTTCCTTCAAAGTTCCTGCCTTGTGAATTCAGGGAAATGACAAAAAAGTGGGACAAGCATACGTACAGCCAGATGACCACGAGCACTTGTAGAATCCACAGTCCCCCCCTATCAGCTCAGTGTGACAGCTGTCAAGACGCTCTCGGAGAAGTTCTATTACGAGAGGTTCCACTCGCCAGGTACTGCACTGTAGGGGCGCCAATGGAGGACTACAGACTACATTCAGAATGAATGGGCTGCGCTCCCGTCTCGACAGCGCCCCTAACTGCAGGCATGGGTTAAATAGCGAGAAGTAGAGTTCTCAACGGGCCTGAAAATGTCAACCCGACCCTACCCGGCCCGTGGCTTTTAAAGCCCGAGCCCGATGTTACCCGACACATCACTGGAATTATCTAACCGAACCCGGCCCGAGGCCCGAAGTCGGGGGTCGAGTTTCCCCACGTTATCCTATGGAGAATGACGGGTTGTGGTGGGTCTTTAAGGGCACTTATGTGCAGTAAATGAGTGAAAAGATATTTTCCACAATAGAAACATAATATAAAATGGGGAAACTTACGTTCTTGCTATTTAAGCAGAATCATCCACAGCGCGATTTCAATAACCGTGCATGCTTCACGGCAACAACAATCTATCCACCTTTTGTTTTGACTTCTAAATGTAGGCTTACTACATTTCCATCCCGAGTGTCTGATTAAATGTAGGCTACGTGAAGTTGCCCCTCCCTCCTTGTTTGTTCATATGCGCGGATGAGATGGAAAGCCTGGCTGTGCCAAACATTGTTTAAAAGTTTCATCAAATTTTGGTCGGCACACAAGGTTTTGGACTAGTTTTGCCTACTAATTTCTAGTGGCACCTGGGCTAGGTTGATGCATGGATAAGCCATGTAGCAAAAAAGACAGCCTAGGTGAGAGAATGAGATCTTCCTCGGCTGGCGAGCGCTCCCATGTGTGTGCGCGCCTTTCCTTCCCGACAGTTGCTTACAAGTCGAAAACAGCACGAAAACAGCAAAGACAATGTGATATTTCATTCAAACAGGGCCTACACGCTCCAAATAAAACATTGGCTGGGGGGATTTTCAACCAGACCGAAGCGCGAGCAGACAGTCAGTGTGAAAAGTCAAGTCTACCGAAAAATCGCCGTCTTCGCTGCCGCTCGCTTACCATCGGTGCACGAGCCATTTAAATAGTGAAGTGGCATATCGCAACAGCACATGCGGATTAGCCAAATTATATGCAACAAAGTCGCCAACAAAGCGTGGATTTAATGTTTAATACGCATATGCCAACGTTGTGTGAATACGGGGAAAGGATAGCCTAATTGGAAAGCCACTGTCCTTTCCATAGAAGACCGCTTCGGCTTCGTTTCACCTCATAAGCATAATTTCCATGCACTGCATTTGCTGAGACTACTAAGCATAAAGTTAGCGATCAAACTAAAAATATTGGTTGTTGTCATTACAGTATTAAATAGGCTACTATGGCTGTTGTTTAAAATAGCCATTGGATTGCCAACCGTCCCTTGTATTAAGAAACAAAAGTATGGTTCCATGAGCTGACATGGGACTCAATATCGTTAAAATTGCATCTAAGATTTTTTTTTCCCGTTTTTATTCGTTTGCGTAATTGTAGCCAGTGTAGTTTTTCTGTGCGTTCAGGGACCTCTGTCCAACTCATCATCGCTGTGATGTCATGTTTGTTTTGCATTCTGGTACCTTGTGATTTACAAATTAAGCACTGCGCGCAACGTTGCATGCAGCAGCCTGCCAGACCTTCGTTACGCAGGCCTACATATATTTAGATAGATAGGCCTAGCTTTACTGACCCATCAAGGGGAAATTCGCCATGATTCACGGTAAACAGCAGAACTGATTTTTTTTTTTTTTCACTGGGCGGAAAAGATTGAGCCCGCGGACCGAACCGACCCGAGCCATATGCTTATATTTTCGACCCGAACCCAAGGGGCCCGTCGGGTTTGTCGGGCTGACCCGACCCGTTGAGAACTCTGGCGAGAAGGCTGTAAATAGTGTACCCTCCGAATGCTCCGCTCGCTGGGTGCGTTCTGACAGCTGTCAAACTGAGCTGATAGGGGGGGACTGTGGATTCTACAAGTGCTCGTGGTCATCTGGATGTACGTATGATTATCCCACTTTTTTGTCATTCCCCTGAATTCAAGAGGCAGGCATGTGAACTTCGAAGGAAGTTTTCCCGGACGATTATTAGTTAAAAACAGCGAGTTTTATCCTTCAATACGCTGGCTCCTCGTTCACTGCCATTCATTTTGAGGCTGCCTGTGACCCTCCGAGTGCTCCGCCTCCCTATTTTGCATGTGAACCGACTGCCTCAATGGAGTAGCCGCTGCCAGAGCTGCTTCGGAAAGCTCACGGTGGGAGGCTACGTCATGACGGTAGTGTTTATGGGTAATGTAGGAAATCTCGCCGTATCGTTGTCATTCAAGCAGCGGTTTACCGTTCATAGTTTACTGTACGGCGCTACTAGCCAAATTGGCGGGTAGGTAATTTTTTCTACTAGCCAAAATTAATTCTCACCCGTGTTTGGCGTGTTGGCGTGTGTTAATTTAGAGCCCTGTTTCCAACTATGGATTTTAACGAGCAAGTCCAACAAAAAAGACTTGTATCGTGATCAAAAGCTGGTGGTGGCAGTCTCACCCCGGTGTGCAGGGTTGTACTGAAAACAATGGAATCTAATGTTTACAGAGCAATGCTTCTCACTTTGTCGGAGGCGTTGCACAGAAGGCTTAAATCTGGCAGACTTTGCAACTGAAAACTTCAACTATTTTTCATTAAAATTGACTCAAAACATCTGTAGAGACATAAATCAAAGAATTGCTATCGACTGAATATTTCATATTTGTATTTATCTGTCTAGACTTTCACAAATCCATACATTATCTAAATGACAAAAAGCTTTGTCAGAGTGATGGCTAGTTTGAAGTCTTTTGTATCCTTCAATGACAGCATCCCATCAATGACACATGGTCTCCATCCATTATTTGTATTAACCCAATTGTGGAAACACAAATCCAGCTCCAGACCGGATACTGTTTTCACTGTAGGTCATTATGACAGTTTAAAGCCCTATTCGGGCGGGATTAGTTTTATATATGTCTGACCATAATCTGACTTTATCTCAGAATATCGGTAATAGAAAAGGCAGATTCGGACAGGATTCTCCCAGTAAAAGAATAGAAAGAGGGAGTGGTAAATCTTCACTCAGCATTGTGACGGTCTTGTTGTCCAGCCTGATCTCCAAAAATTCCGTGCTCCTAGACACGGATGTTAAGGACACGAAATCCGTGTCCAGGAGCACGGATTTTTCCAAAATTCTGTGCTCCTGGACACGGAATTGTTTTCCGTGCTCCTGGACACGGAATTGTTGTCCGTGATGGGCACACGGAAGTGCTTTCTATAGGATATTACCACAGCACTGTTAACTCTATCATTAGAAAATACATACCAAATGCTAATCCTAAACAAAATAATGCTATAGCAATTTAAGTTGTGCCCTGACCAAAACATTCCCTAACCTTAACCTGTCATTACAGACATGTTTTTGAGAAATACCTTTTCCAGTTGGTTGCAAGGCTATCAAACTCATATAATGAATGCAAGAAAACTAGCTGTGCCCAGACCAAAACAATTTCTAACCCTAACCTGTCAGTAAGAAATGTTTTTTTTTTTTAGTCAAATATTTGAAATTAGAAAAATCTTGAGAAAACACAAGACTGTGGAAACATAGAGCTGTGGGAGTATAGAGAGCAATTCTGTGTGTTCATCACAGAAAATAATTCCGTGTCCAGGAGCACGGAATTATGGCAAAATCCGTGCTCCTGGACACGGATTTTGTGTCCTTAACATCCGTGTCGAGGAGCACGGATTTTTTGGAGATCATGTTGTGTTGTCACGTGTTTGCCATCTCCGCAATATGTTATTGATTTTTGTTCATATTATTACAAATCCTTGGAGGCATTTGGTCCCGTTGAAGATTATTAATAATTTCCTGCTGGTTTGCTAAACCATCAGAATCCATTCTAATGAGTCTGTGTGCATCTAGCTTCATGATTTTGAAAGTGAAAACAATTTGGAACAACTCCCTAAAATAAAACTGAATGCTTACTTCAAGATTGTAATGTTTGCAAGCCTGGAGAGCTTGGATATGGTATGCGTTTCATGCACTTCACATCTTTACATTGGGTCGCATTCACACAGGATTTGTATTACCATGGGTAATTTCTCCGTACCGTTTCACAGGAGGCAAAACTGTCGGCAAAGTTTACTGACATCCGCCGCTATCTTTCTTTACTGACATGGCGCATTCGGACGGGACTAAATCTCTCAGTTATTATTACTTTACCCCAGGTCCCCCCATGGAACTATTCCCGTCCAAATAGGGCTTAAGCGAGGCATTTGATCCCGTTGAACAATTTTAGTAATTGCCTGCTGGGTTACTAAACCATCAGAATCCATTCTAATGCGTCTGAATGCATGTCGTTGCATCTGAGGAATGCACTTGACCTTTCCTCTTGATTTAGTCTTGCGTTGTAGTGTAATGTTCCAGTTCTCTCTCACAGCTCCTCACATAGAAGATCTGGTGATGCTGCCCACTCCTGTTCTGAGACTTCTCAATGTGATCGATGACAGCCATCTGTACAACGACGACGAGTATGAAGGTGAGGCAATGTTTTCTATATGACCGAAATTCAACGTGACACAACTTGACATTGAACACCACAAATCGTAAAAGATGTCACATGTTGTCAATGAAGCGATCATTCATCAGTCATTGATGATATGAATGACAGTCATGTACAAATGATTTGTCCAAACACTTGGTGGTGCAACATGTCTCATGATTTACATTTTGAGAATATTTCTATATTTAGTCTTGAATGACAAAGACTTGGATCAGGGTGGATGGTGGATCAGGTAGGGTAATTGATTGTTTTTTTCTTGACACGCATGTTTATTCTTTTTTTCCCTAACAAGACATCATTGAAGACATGAAAGAGGAATGTCAGAAGTATGGCTCTGTTGTTTCGCTGTTGATACCGAAGGAAAACCCAGGCAAAGGCCAGGTGCGACAGACAGACCCATCACAGAGACTTTGGTTACACTTTACGTGGCGTGTTGCTGCATAACACATTCATAGCAGCTATTATACACTTTGCATGAAGGATTCATGACTGTATCGTGAGACATTCATACCAAACGTTTAATAGACATGGAAGACAAAAGGACATCAACTTGTAAAAATCAGTAATCAGTGAGGGTTCAGAAACCCCCCCACAAAATACTAGTTTGTTTAACTTTAAGTTATTGTCCTTCTGTCTGCTAGGAATCTAGGATTATGGATCATGGATCATGAAACAATCATGAATGCTTCATGCAGACTTAATAACAGCTGCTATGAATGTGTTATGCAGGATCATGTCAAGGAAAGTGTTACCCACACTTTGTACATACTCCAGCAACTAATTCATGTTAGTCAGATGAGTCGGGGTAATAAAAAGCTCTGTTTCTCTTCCTCATATTTTCTAGGTTTTTGTGGAATATGCAAATGCTGGAGACTCCAAAGAAGCTCAGAGGCTGCTGACGGGAAGAACGTTTGACGGCAAGTTTGTGGTGGCCACGTTCTACCCCCTGAGTGCCTACAAGAGGGGCTATCTGTACCAGACGGTGCAGTAAGGCCGTAAGGACCAGACCCAGCGTCATGTCTCCCCTAGCAAAACCATAACACTCTCAACTATGGCCCGGCCGTTAGAGCACAGTCCAGTCCCATCCTAATATCACCTACTATAGGCTGGGCCCCACGTTCTCCCCCAATGCTGCTTTAGAAGCCTTTCCTACGGGGGAGTGACACACGTGTGCTGTTTAACAATGTGAATATACTATGTAGACGAAGTGGCTTATTATATAACTATCATATGTGTAGCAACCATGGATCTGTGGTTCTCAAAATTGCATTATCACTATTAACATAGATGTGGTGTTATATACATCATGGTTTACAAATCCTACCAAGAGCAAGAGATACAAAGACATTGACTCACATTTTGTGTGTAGCGATATTTGATATTTTTGTTGTGAGTGTACAAGACTATGCATACTGAGAGTAATAGCTTGCTTGGGCAGCTTTGTTTTCGTTAAAACCACTTCAATTTTCTAGTCTTTACACTGGACGGCCCTCAAATGTGTGTTTTAGGGTACTGCATGGCTCACTTACCACCACTCCGTTTTGACTGAGGTAAGTGGACCATGGGGCCTGCATTGCACTCTTTCTCCAGTGGCATTGCCTTCTTTGCCTGTGTGACCATTACATGAAAACATGATGTATGATGTGGAAGAGGCAATGGATAAAACCCAATTGAAGCCACTGTATTATTGTCCCCAGAACCAGGAGCACAAGCACTGATGAGTCACAATCTGGTGCGGAGGACAGGAAGATTAGTTGCAGCCATTTATTATTTTCGGTAGATGAAAATCTTGATTTCTGAATGAAGAGAAATCCATCGTTATACTAGATGTCCAAAGCAAAATGCAAGCCAGCAAGCTTCTTAATGCTGTGAAAACACAAGTTCTTCTTTATAAAAGGAGAAATAAAAATGTTTCCAAAGGTACCATTCCAAAAGTCCAAAGGAATACCCCCTCCCCCACTAAGTGCTTTCTGTTACCAACACAAACTACTCCATATTTGTTACTTTGGAATACATACTTGGTCCATGTATGTATTTTATTTGATTGATTTATTTGATTTGCCCATTTTATTTATTTCAGTGTTTCCAGCCATCATTTCCTTATTTATCAGATTCATTTCTTTCTGCGTTTTTCTTTTTTCAAGACTATGTGAAATGTTACCTTAGTGTTTAGAAATCCTGAGAATCCCTAAAAAGATTTGCATTTATGTTGAAATATGTTGCATAATTCTGAAACAAGTAATCTGTGATGAATGCAAGTATATATCATATATCTTTTTCAAACTTTGTTTTCAGGTATGTTATCTCAGACATGTCCCAATGCTGAAAGCTTAAAAAATAAGGGCTTGGAATAGTTTTGCATTTGGATAAAGGCCAAAAACATATTGTTTTGTTGCGTGGTACCTAATAACTGATCTTCCTCTGCATAACTACTTCTCATGGTATGACATTTTCAGGGTCATGGATTTTTGTCATTTTATTGAAATGTTGAAGACCGCATGATGGGCATTGACTGAGCCTGCGTGGCACTATTGACTATTCTGTCCTAGACTGACGCAGAGCCCTCCCTTGAAACGGCCATTAAGCACAAGCATGGACGTTTTTAGCATGTTTTTACAAATGTGGCATGGACTGGAATTGACGTCAGTCTTTGCAGACCACTGAAATGTCAGTTACCGGAAGGGAGAGGCACGCTTGCAGCATGTGGCACGTGTTGATTTTGATGGCTTGAAGTGAAACTAGCCTTGTGATGTGAATAAAAAAGCATAGCAGCCTTAGAGCTGTGTGGTATGACTTAGGTAATCATAACTCAGTAATGGCATAACTCAAGCTCTGCTCTGCTCTGACTGATACGCAAGCTCTAAAGTGAGAGTTGCCTATTAGCCCTTTCTTTAGTGCGTTTTGTGTTGTTAGGTTGGTGTGCTTGTAGAATTCAAAGGTAGTGGATTTCAGCTTATACAATCAGTGGCTGATCACACTGAGGACAATGTTTATTAAATCGAATCAACTTGTTTGCTGGAGAAGCTATTGATCAAAGAACGTCTTTGCAAGCAGATATTATTTAGCACTTGTTGTGTAAGGGTCTACAGTTTTGTCGTTTTGCCGTTTTCATCTGAAAATTTTGACTTATCCCAGCAGTGTTAATTTTGTCGACTAGACTAAGACTAAATATATTAGTCGACTAACCTTTTGAGAGTTTAATCGACTAAATTCTGACTAACAAAAATGATCTGTGAAAGACTAAAACGAGACTAAAATGTTGAGGACTTTAAGTCGACTAAATAATGACTAAACAAAAATGATTTGTGAAAGACTAAAAGTGACTAAGACTAAGAACTAACTTTTAGTCGACTAAATTCTGACTAACAAAATGATTTGTGAAAGACTAAAAACGACTAAGACGTAGACTTTTTTGGGGGGCTCAGACATAAATTGGTACAACCACAACTAAGACCTATACATTAATTGTTAATTGGTAATTAACCTTTAAAGGGACACTATGGGATTTAAAAAATGATTAATTACAGCTGAATCCATCCACCGATTTTACTTTTAGCAGACTGACCCTAACGAATGTTGGGGGAGAAGCTTCTCTAACAAAACAAAAATTCGAATTTTTACGAACTTTACGAATACGTAGCACCAGCGACATATTCACATTTGTATGCATTATTGACTGCTTTACCAGAATGCCAATAACCAAGTCTCAGTGCATTACTAAAGGCCTTGTGTTTTATTCTATTGTGACTTAAACTAAAGACTAAAATGTTTAGACTAAAACTAGACGAAAATGTTGAGGACTTTTAGTCGACTAAATAATGACTAAACAAAAAATATTTGTGAAAGACTAAAACTAGACAAAAATGTTGAGGAATTTTAGTCGACTAAATAATAACTAAACAAAAATGATTTTTGAAAGACTAAAAGCGACGAAGACTAAGAATGGACTTTGACACAAGACTAAGACTAAGACTAAATAAAAAAATGGATGACAAAATTAACACTGTATCCCAGGGTGCGTTAACATGTAGCGCTACCAGTTTGCATCAGCGCACTGGTTGAGACACTACTACACCATTTCCAGGTGCAGCACAGGGTTACCTGGGTCTAGTATTAAGCATTAGCTGTGTTTTATTGTCTTCAGTATATATGAACAATATTTGAAAGAGACTATGTAATCAAACAGTGTTTTGCGTGTGATTCTGATTTGCAGTGCTGTCTTTACCTCCGACAATGAGTGTGACTTTTTGAGTGGATGTAAGATTTGATGACTAATCAACTGATTTTCCTTTCATTTGTTTTCTCATGAACTAATGGGACACTTTCTAACAGTACACATAGCCCTTCGATCAGAGAAGTTCATTTATCATGAAAGATTTTAGTGCTTTAAGATATTGTTGAATAAAACTGCCTGAAACTGTTTCTGAAGGCATGTGAAGCTGACAATAATTGGAATTTTGATTCCCTGTGAGTGAAAAACCAATGAGGAAAAAGGAAAAAAAAGAAATAGCTGTGTTATCACCCCCACACTTTTCTGCCTTAAAAGTCCCTGTCAGATTTGGCAGAAGCATCAAAGCACCACACATAAAAGTCATGTAAAGTCTATTCTGTTAGAGTGAACTTCTAGCTCTGTACTTCCTGCTCTTTTGATCTAGCCGAGATGATGAACTGTCACTACGGAGTAACAATCAGGGATTTTTAGTTGTGTTTTGTTTACCTCAGTTCATTCTTTTACTGCACTGACTCCTGCTGAGGTACTAGCAAAGACATTTGAAGAGAGGGGGAGGATAGAGTGAGGTGGAGAGGGAGAGGGAGAGGATGGAGTGAGGTGGAGAGGGAGAGGGTGTGGAGCTGTATGTGAGCACCCTTTGGAGGTAAAATGTCTGACTCTTCTTAGGAACTAGCAAGACCTTTGAAGAGAGGATGGAGTGAGGTGGAGAGGGAGAGGGCGTGGAGGTGTATGTGAGCACCTTTTGGAGGCAAAATGTCTGGGCTCATTATCATTAACTAGTTTCCTTGTTCCGACGTGCACTTTCATCAGGAACAAGCGATGCAAAAAGCCCCCTTGGCGTGAACCAGGAAGTGCCAAGGGCAGGGCAAAGTGTACGCTGCTTAACATACCCACGAGGCCTTGCAGTTTGCACAGAAGTAGTAGAACTAGTTTTTTAAAAACATCCTGCTCTGCTCTGCTATGCAGAGAGGCAGATCAAGTTCTCCCAAAGCTGTCCGCCTCACAATGCAGTGCATACAATCCGACTGGACAGGTGTGCCCAGAGTGGCTACACTTTAAAAAGGAATGTGTGGTGGGAAAAAAAATTGACACAAAGCTTTTGATTTGCATTTTGAAGGGTGAGGGCAGCTATGAATGGCACCTATATTTGCAGAGGCGAAAAAGGAAAGTACTTGTATACACAAACTAGAGTTCAGCTGACACACCTTTGCCCTGGACAGACATGTATGCACGCCCTCTGTTGGTCAGAGTACGTAAGAGCATGTCCCTCGGTCAACCCGCCAGAGGGCTCCTTCTTCTGGGTCAAATCATCATGTGAGGTGGCTTGGAAATGGTATTCCAGAGCATGCTGCACATGCCAGGTTTACGAAACTGTGAATCTGAAAAAAAGACACTTCATCCCGCTTGGAAAAGTGACATACCCACCATATCCAGTGTCAGCTGCTATGTGGAATGGGCAATAATGACCATGTCGACACCTGTCGTTAAAAAAACGTATATTTTTGTAATGTTGCCTGCAGTCCTCCCATAGCAATACGCAAGTAGCTTCAGAGAGCATTTAAGATGGATTTACTTGCACCCCCTCTTGATTCCTCTTTGCGCTGACATCCCTCTGATATATTATTTAAGCTTTGCCTCAGGGCATCTGAGATTTGTATCTCCACTCATAGTTATTTCCTCAAAGTTGTAGAAGCACAAAACACAAATCGGGTTTTAGTGGTACACAGCACTGAGGCCCCAGCCATCTCAGTCCTACTGGGGAAGGGGAGAGACCAGGGCTTGGTTGACTGGCTGGCCTGGCGGTGAAGCATTCAGGTTTTTTTTTCTCTCTCGAAGTGCTACCTCTCTCCCTCTCTCCCTGACTCCCGCTCTCTCTTCCTGCCCTGGGCTGTGTTTCTTGGGCAGTGCTTAGCGGAATCTCCTTGATGATAAAACCCCACTGCCCTCTGTTCTGCTGCCAACATCTGAATTGGAGCACGTCCCGAAAAAACTAAACTGCCCCCCTGCTAACCTTCTTCAGATCCAGCCCTCAGGCTGTTGGCTCGCCTCACGCCAGTCAGACTGCGCTAAGCTTCCTCTCCACCGCCACAGCGTCACAGTGTGGTGGTGTTGTTTGTGGCTAGCTATGCTGCAGTGCAGTCCAGCAGAGTTGCTGGAGTCAGGGCCACTGACAGCTTTTGCTGGGCCCAGGACAAAGTAATCTGAAAGGGCCCCCTATCCAATACATACAATGTAATATGGGACCCCAGTTCTGGGCCCCCTCTGTCCCTGGGCCCGGGACAACTGTCCCCTTTGTCCCTCCCTGTCGGCCCCCTTGTGTATGAGATGTGAAGCCAGCCCCGTGACCTTTGGACCTTGTGCTGCGTTTTTTTGGAGTGGCACCGGCTTTTTAGAGAGAACTAAGGCACCACCACACCACAAGTTGGCCTACATCCTGTGGTGTGTTATCAGTGGGTGCCAAATGTTTTGGGAGTCTCCCATAGGAGAAGGGCTGAGCTGGGTGTGGCCTCCTTATCAGCTGAGCATGAATAATATGACTGCTAACATGCGTCTCGGCAGAACTTTTTGATTGGTCAGTGGCAGTGCTCGGATGAAAATGCGTTGCATTTTAGTGCAGTGTGTGTGCTGCTTAGGCCAACTAGTTGTGTTGGTAGAGAAATTAAATGAAATAATGCTAGGGAGGGGAGATGAAAATGTATGCATGGGATGGAAAAACACACACACACACACACACACACACACACACACACACACACACACACACACACACACACACACACACACACACACACACACACACACACAAACAAGCAGAAAATGAAAGTGAAGATTACTGCACTGACTTGGCACACAGTTCAAAGTGTGCAAAGGGAGAGAGTGGGAGACTCTCTGTGCTTTGTTAGCCAAACATTATTCTTTCCGGAGGAGATTGTGATCAGAGTGCGAGCGAGTTAGCCCCCCTCGGCTGCATTCACACAGGGCTGGAGGGCAAACAAATACAAGAGCAAACTAAAGCAATGGTGGGGATTCAACAGTCTCTAGCTTTGGAAACTAACGCAACGCCCCCGCCCCGGAGCCAGATGTCCGCCGCCTCTGCTTGCCCCTCATGAGGAGGTCAATGGCCAGAGGAGTTCAGTTGTCATGTCCCCTCTCTCCCTAGACTGTGGACACTAGGGACCCTGGCAGCTTTGGCGCCGGGTCCAGGACAAAGTCATTTGAAAGCCCGACCCAATACAATACAATGTAATGAGGACCCAATTCTACCCACCCCTGGGCCCGAGACAACTGACCCCTTTGATTTCCCACTGTCTGCTTCCATGGGTGTGGATTAGTGTTTCTCAACAGGGGCTTGACATCACCCCAGGGGGCATTAGGGAGTCCGGGGGGAGCGGAAGGGTGGTGGGCTGTTGAGGAGGCAGCTGAGAAGGGGTGGTGCTTAGTTTGGATTGGAAGGAATTATTTTATTTTTTATTTTATTTTTCATACTAAGGGGGGTGTTGGCAGGCTTATGATTAGTTTCAGGGGGATGTTTATTCAAAATCGGTTGAGAACCACTGCATTAGGAAGAGCTTTGGATGCCCGCCCCCCAGCCCTTCAGCCTGGCTCACATATCCAGGATCTGGGATTTTGTCTGATGGACAAGTATGGCCACCTTGGCTTCGGAAGCTACAAAGCGCTGCCAGCCATTCACTCCAACCACTTGGTGAATCCGCTGACTCAAATGGCCTCTAGTCTTCTGTGAAATTACCCTGTGTAGTTGAACAAATAGAACCGTGTGGGCTGGTGTGTAGGACTGTGGCTTGTTTGTGGATCTCTGTAGGTGGAGGCCTTCAGCTGTGAAGATCGGGAGGTCAGATCAATCTTTTTTTTGATTAGGGCTTTTTTGCCTTTATTTGAAAGGACAGTTGGAAATGGTAACAGGAAGCGAGTGGGAAAGACAGATGGGGGAGGATCGACAAATGACTCGGGCCGGTATCGAACCCGGGTCGCTGGTGTAGTAACCCAGTGCCCTACTGTTAGGCCACAACAGGGCCAGGTCAGAATAATCTAAAGTTAACACGACTGATGACAAACAGTGGGTTCTACTCAAGATCAGTTTATATATTCCAGAGGTAGACACGTAATTAAAATTAGAGAATAAAAAATAGAATAAAATTCCCTATTTTTCCGGAGCTCAGAAACAATATTTGTATTGCTCCTGCCCTGACCAGAAGCAACGCTGAAGGTGTAGCGTCACTAGGAGGGCGCGGCCTTGCTAAGAGAACACAGCAGTGGTCTGATTTAACTGACAGGGTTTCAAATCCAAGTTTGTGGCTTAACCGCCTGGCTGATCTTATTCATGACCACGTAGTGGAGGCTCCTGTAAGTCCTGGTAGGGTGTCATGTTGCAAACACACACTCACAAAATGTTTAGGTGAGAACTAGAAGTATATTTGTTGTTGACATGGTATACAGCCTTGTAGCTTCTAAGGCCACTTCTCCCTTCACTGCTGAATACTAACACTGCTAAATGTAAATTGAGGAAGGAAAAAAACGTCCTCATAAATAAAACTCAGGCACATAATATGCATGAAACTAACATGGTTGGCAGGGACATGCCTTGCGGCGGGAGGTTGTCAGCGTCCAGTGGTGCAAGGAGCAGCTTCTTAACGAATATTCACAGATTGACAATGTGTGGAGCATCGGGTTTAGGCACTCCAAACTCTCTACACTCCACGCACAGTTCCGCTCCAAAACACGGCCGTAATTGTAGCCATAACATGTGCCGTAGTCGAGGCTTTGGTCTCTTTCTTCCTCTTCCTCCTTCTCCTCACTTGCTAGTATCAAGGTCTTCATCAACACAGAATAATTGCATCTGAGCTTTATAAGAAATGTGTGCGGACAGATAGTGGAATAGCTGAAGGGTCTTTTTTATTTTTTTATGGGTGCGCTGTCACTTCGGAGGAGCCGACAGGCAGTTTGGATGTCAGTGGTTGTGGTGGTGGAGGAGGTTCATCCGGAAAGTGGGATTTGATTACAGCGTTTTGTCGGATGGAAGTAGCTGTGGCTGAGGTAATCAAAATGGCCAGAGATTCTTCTTAAGTGTTTTTGCCCGTCGGGTGAGCGGTGTTTAAGTGTGTGTGTGTGCGTGCTTGTGTTCTTGTGCGTGTGCGTGTGTGTGTGTGCGTGCATGCGTGTGAGTGTGTGTGTATCTGTGTGACTGTATGTGCAATATGCAGTTGTAATGGCTAGTAGCCAGCGTGTAATGGAGGTGGTTTTGCATTAACATGTGTAATACTGGGCTGCTCAGGTGCTGTGAAAGCTACTCCATTTCACCATGACGGGTACACACCTCCCCTGCTCTCTCTCTCTCTCTCTCTCTCTCTCTCTCTCTCTCTCTGTCTCTCTCTCTCTCTCTCTCTCTGTCTCTCTCTCTCTCTCTCTCTCTCTCTCTCTCTCTCTCTATATATATACAGTATATCACGAAAGTGAATACACCCCTCACAGTTTTGCAGATTTTTGAGTATATCTTTTCATAGGAAAGCATTACAGACATTTCACTTTGACACAATGATTAGTGACCTTTTAACAACATATTTAACCGCTTAAGTTTCTTGTTCACTCAGAAAAAAACTAAATACAGCCATTAATGTTTGAACATGTACTCACAAAAATGAGTACACCCCAGATTAAAATCCGGTATAGAAGGGGCTGTGTTGGCTCGAATCGTCTCGAAATGAAACAAAATGAAAAGGGATGAAAAGGGAGGTCATCAGTGTGCATTTCAACCTTTCTTTGCATTGAACTTTTACATTTTGAGTCTGCATCTGGCTTAAATAGGTTGGTGTGAGATTTGAATGCAATCCTATGGAGAATATCAGGATCTGCTTCAGTAGTCACAGTGCATGATGACATGCATGTTTCTTTTAGGTGTATTTCAGATTGCCAATGTTGACAGCATTCATGCATCCCCAAACCATATCAGTCCCACTACCATGCTTGGCTATGGAGAGGATACACCTTTTTTGTAAAACTTACTTGTTTACCACCACACATGCTTGACACCATCTAAAGCAAATTTGTTTATCTTGGTCTCAAGAGAGATGAACAGACCAAGGATATGGATCACTGGAACCATGTCGTGTGATCTGAAGAGACCAAGATAAACAAATATACTTTAGATGGTGTCAAGCATGTGTGGTGGTAAACAAGTGAGTTTTACAAAAAAGGTTTATCCTCTCCATAGCCACGCATGGTAGTGGGACTGACATGGTTTGGGGATGCATGAATGCTGTCAACATTGGCAATTTGAAATACACCTAAAAGAAACATGCATGTCAACATGCACTGTGACTACTGAAGCAGATCATGATATTCTCCATAGGATTGCATTCAAATCTCACACCAATCTTTTTAAGCCAGATGCAGACTCAAAATGTAAAAGTTCAATGCAAAGAAAGGTTGAAACGCACACTGATGACCTCCCTTTTCATCCCTTTTCATTTCGTTTCAATTCGAGACGATTCGAGCCAACACAGCCCCTTCTCTACCGGATTTTAATCTGGGGTGTACTCACTTTTGTGAGCACATGTTCAAACATTAATGGCTGTATTTAGTTTTTTTCTGAGTGAACAAGAAATGTAAGCGGTTAAATATGTTGTTAAAAGGTCACTAATCATTGTGTCAAAGTGAAATTTCTGTAATGCTTTCCTATGAAAAGATATACTCAAAAATCTGCAAAACTGTGAGGGGTGTATTCACTTTCGTGATATACTGTATATATATATATATATACAGGGCTCTAAATTAACTTTTTTTACCACCAGCCAATTTGGCTAGTGGACATTTTTTCTTACCAGCCAAACAGAAGTTCAACTAGCCATTTTTTTTATCTCGCCAAAATAAACTATGCATTAGGCTAGTTTTTTTTTTCTAATTAAATGGTCATTTTGTCCAACTGTTTCTACAACACAGATACACTATAGGCCTGCATAGGCTACTATATGCCTACATAATAAGCATATTATAGGCTATATATTTTTTCATTATTTTTTAACTTCTGCTTTATTTTTTACTTTCGTTACTTAGGCCTAATTAATTTGATTAGTTTTTGTTCAATTCCTCTGAAAGCAGCTGAATCACATCACACAAGCCACTCACATAACAGACCTTTAACATAGGCCTACAGTAACCAAGCACACAGCCAAACACTACAAAACCTCACATACGCACACCCCAAGGAAGAAGAAGAGAGGAGAGGAAAAGGAGAGGAGAGAGGGGGAGCTCTTCTCTACCATGCGCAACAAAATGACAAGAAGCCTAGTTTAATTAAAAGTAAATAATATCTCGGGAATCTTCGCTTCCTTTGTTACTTCCACAGCTTCGTCGTTGGTTGCTTTTTTTTTCTTTTCGATGGCGTGGGCTTTCCAACTTAGTTGCGCCAGGACATTTCAGAAGACAACTGAACTGACAGCTACGGTCACACTACTCTGACAGTCGGCTCTCCTCCTCTGCCCTGGTCGCTATTTCGTTCCACAACCACTCATTTTTAACGTCACCATTTACAATTACTACTAGCATTCACCAACACACAGAACCTTGCACTAACCCCCGCCACATTCTCATCACTCGCACAAAACGTCTACACGACAGAAGTAGCGCTATGCATAATCTGCAAAAGTCCTGTTATTGAAACGGTCAGGGTCTCGCTGCTTAAAAAATGCAGCCTGTTACAGCAAGGTTCATATAGTAATAATAGCAGTAGTGACGTTAAAAAGGTTGTAGCGAAAGCGACGAGAGCATAGGAGGAGAGCTGCCTGTCAGAATAGTGTGAGCGCAGCTTAGCTGACAAAAGGCTGTTTTCAATGTTTTCAATCCTGGCGCGCGCAACAGCATGGAGTTGACGCTCGATGCACTGGAAAGCCCACGGTGGGAGGCTACCTCGTGACGCTAGTGTCCATGGGTAATGTAGGAAATCTCGCCGTATAACGTTCATCAGAGCAGCGGTTTACCGTTCATAATTTACTGTACTCGGGCGCTACTAGCCAAATTGGCAGGTAGGTATTTTTTTTCTACTAGCCAAAATGAATTTTCACCCGTGTTTGGCGTGTTGGCGTGTGTTAATTTAGAGCCCTGTATATATATATATATATATATATTTTTTCTCTCTCTCTCTCTCTCTCTCTCTATATCTCTCTCTCTCTCTCTCTCTCTCTCTCTCTCTCTCTCTCTCTCTCTCTCACACACACACACAGACACACATGCCCACAATTTTTTCCTTAGGTGTCAGCCTAGTGTGTGTGTGTGTGTGTGTACGTACACGTACATTTGTGTGTGCACATGTGTGGGTGGGTGTGTGTGGAGCTGAGAGGACATGCCATTATACTGACCCTAGAGGCGATGTTTCAAGTGTCTTGGAAATGAAAGTAGTTTCTGAGGAAGACTACAGTAGCGCGTGGGCTGAGGGATGAGGGAACAGAAACGTGATGCTTTACTTTGAAAGGGATGTTCCCCCTATAGCGCGTTTATCAAAAGACAATCACATTTCTTCCTTTTGCTTTATTCTTCCCCATCTCACCTTAGTGCAATCCAATGATACTGCACTTAACTCGATCATAAGGGGCTCTGAAGCTGGACACACTTTACTTACTCACGTGTCCTGGGCTGAGGTGGAGGACATACAAAAGAAATGAATTGACCGGCTAGTTCAAGGGAGGCCCACACAAGGCTCTCTTGTCAAGAATATGCGTGTGCGTGTGTATGTGCGTGCATTAGAGAGAGAGAGAGAAAGAGACAATACCTTTCTCAATATACTCAAAGAGCAGAATCTGGTTGTGAACCACTCTGCCTCATACACACACTCGGTGTCTTTATAAAGCCGTTTCAGTGGATAAATCGATTATGTGACATTTGAACAGAAAGCAGTGGAAAATGAAAAAGAAAACGGAATGAAATGGGGGAAATGTTTGATGGACAAAAGTGACATGATGTATTGACTGTTCAAACATGAATGTAAAAGTCAATTCATGAGCAAGTTGTTTGGAGAGAACTATAGCACATTAAACAAGCTGAGACAATGTTAGTCTGTTTAATGTTTGAAAGCGTGTGGTGTTGGTTGCATATCACACAATAAAATGTCGACATCTATTTCCTTGTGAATGTCTTGTGTCTTCTTTATTTCACTATGTAAGATATAACCTCGATGATGGGTGCCAGAGCCCAACGCACTTTGTTACCACACATAAATTATTTCGAATTAAAGCTCAGGGCTGATAGTGTTCAGGCTCCATGCCTGATTTCAGGCTTGACAGAGTTTGCAAAAAATAAAAACATTGATAATCATTTGCCATTAGGCAACTGTTAACTGTTACAGGTTCAGGGTTTTCTTCTACTATCAGGCTTGAATAGTGGTCATACGGCTATTAAATATTTGAATAATGTGTCAAAATAGGCCTACATTATGTCACTATGCAGTATCTTGTCGTCGTTGTTAGAGCAGGGAAAAAAGTTCAGACTCAGCATTTTTTTCACGATCACCCCTGAAAGCTTCAATTGGGCATCTAGGCACTATTGTATTAGTCATGATATGTGAGCAAGTCAGGCTATAAGATGACAAATAAGGCAAAAATGGTTCCTGCTGCTAGACTGGTTAGTCTTTGCCAGGCTCTTGGAGGACCATCAGACTCGCCTTGTGGCCGAAACACTGTGATGTAGAACCAATCAGGATTGCATGATTTTCAGAGATATGACGCCAACGCTTAAATGTAGTTTAAACATTGATTCTGATACTGCAACGGCAGTTATTGTTTAAGTAGTAAGTTTAAGTAGCACCTTGTGAAAATATGTAAGGATTTTTTTTATATAAAGACCAGACCTTTGCATATGGCGTTCTTCCAGATGAACGTTGTGGAGCAAGGCAGAACCCAGTCTTCTGGCGAGATTCAGGTTAGGTTAGTATAGTTTATTTGACTGAATATGTGTAGTAGAGTAGAGTAGAGTAGAGTAACTTTATTGATCCCCAGGGGGAAATTCAGGTATCCAGTAGCTTACATAAATACACAAATACACAAAAGCCCACATGGACATTTCAAGACAAAAATAAACACAGGAATAGTCATCAGGGTGGGGAAAATAAAATAAAATAATAGAGATAAATGTAGAAAAGGTAATTGTGCAAAAAGACATTCTGTGAGTTGGGATAGACCAAAGCAGAAAAAACATACTCTGTCAGTTAAGGTAGACAACAAGTGTTGATGGATACATCTATGATATAGTATAGTATGTAGAAGTAGGCAGTGTACAGAGTATGATAGGGGATGAACATTCTAACAATGTCACAGTAAAGTACAGGTAAGTGTTTTAGGCAAGCACACACACACACACACTACACACACACACACAGACACACACACACACACACACACACACAGACACAGACACAGACACACACACACACACACACACACACACACACACACACACACACACACACACACACACACACACAAAGAGGTTCCCCAGTAACTGGGCCAGCTCCGACAGATCACAGTCTTTGCTTGTGGTAAGTAGGAAAAACAAGTATGTCCAGTGGTCAAGGGTCAAAAGTTCCTTAGTGCAGTTATTGGACAGCACACGCACACACACACACACACACACACACACACACACACACACACACACACACACACACACACACACACACACACACACACACACACACACACACACACCAAGAGGTTTCCCGGGCTGGGCCAGCTCTGGCATCTCAGGCAGTCCAGTCCCCTATGATGATGTTCTTCTTAGTGTCCTTCTGTGTGTTGTTAAACAGCTGAATTGCCCATGGGACAAAGGACTTCCTTAGTCTGTCAGTCCTGCAGGTGAAAGCACGGAGTCTGTGGCTGAACAGACTCAGTTGGTTAGTGAAGGTGGCGTTAAGGGGGTGATGCTGATAGTCCATAATAGAGTCTAGTCTGCTCAGTGTTCTGCTCTCGGTTATTGAGGTGAGTGTCTCCAGTTCCATGCCCACCACTGATCCCGCCTTCCTCACCAGTCTGTCAAGGCGTCCAGCATCTCTTTTCCTGATGCTTCCTCCCCAGCACGTCGCAGCAAAGAAGAGCACACTGGCCATGACAGACTGGTAGAACATAAGCAGAAGTCGGCTGCAGACATTGAAGGACCTCAGCCTTCTGAGGAAATAGAGCCTGCTTTGGCCTTTCCTGTAGAGTGGAGAGTAGTATATTTAAAAAAATATTATATTCATACATTGACTTATAATAGAAGTATAAGGGTTAATCTCATTATTCTCATCAATCTCTATATTATCTCCCTACTTGTCTTGTTCTTGTGGCCTTGTGCTTTGCTCACGCCCCATCCACGACCCTCTACCCTGCTGTCAGCTCAGGCACAACTTTGGGGGACTTTTCAACATCCTGCTCGCAAATGAGAAAATGACCTTTGAATTGTGCTTTTGCGAGAGATTGAATAAAATGGTCGTCAACGGATTGCCTCGCATCTCAAGGCCACAAGTACAAGGCAAGGACAAGAGGTTAGATGATGAGATGGACCCTAAGTACGGTATAAAGATTGTCACCGTTTATTATAGTTGTGTGTAACTCTTTTCACCCATAGGGGGCAGCATCAACACATCTCATTTTAACCCTCCTCCACAGGGCTGCAATACTTCACATTCTATAGGGCAAAAATAATGATCCAGGCAGGAACAGCTGTTTTCTGACAGCCAATCAAGTTTAGTAATTATGTTCTTTGGTGCTTGGACATTTGATAATTAATTAAACATTGCTGATAACCTCTTGAAGCACCTTTGTTTCTTACCAACAATGTCAGTTCGGGTATATCTTCCCGACCATTATGAAAATTGAGTGAGCATCTGTCTTCTCATTTAAAGTTTGTTGTTTCTGGATTATTACTAAGGTTTGCAGGGTTAACCGATATTCTGATTACTCAAACAGTTGTTTTCCATTTTAATCTAGTAATTCTAAGAGGTTTAAGACTCTCTGTGGACTGCAGTGATCCCTTTGTATTTGGCAACGTTATTTATAAATATTATTAATCTTTTCCACCTTCTGACAACTCCTGTGTGTGTAGTGTTTCTCAAGAGAGCTTTTGTGTGGGGCGTAATGTGTTGCTATTGTTTCATTCTGTACTAGGAGAGACTCGCGTCATTCCTTTCCTTCCTACCTTTCCTTCCTCCCTGCATACCCTTCCCTTTCCTCCACACAGGTCTGCACTCCTCTATTCCTTCCCTTCATTCCTCTGCACCCCTTCATCCATTCCTCGGCACTGCTTCCTCACTTCCTCCCTTCTCTCCATTCCTGTGCACTCCTTCCCTGTATTTCTCTTCCCTATATTCTTCTGCACTCCTCCTCTTCTGTTCTGTTCTGTTCTGTTCTGTTCTGTTCTGTTCTCTTCTGTTCTGTTCTCTTCTCTTCTCTTCTCTTCTCTTCTCTTCTCTTCTCTTCTCTTCTCTTCTCTTCTCTTCTCTTCTCTTCCCTCCACTCTCCTGTTCTCCTCTTCCCTTCTCTCCATTCCTCTGCACTGCACTCCTCTCTCTATCCTTCCCTTCTCCTCCATTCCTCTGCTGGTTGAGCTGGTGTTGCGTGTCTGTGTCTCTAGCATTCCTAGCTTCCTGTGTTTTCTTCTCCGTGTGCCTCCCTCTACATCCACATCCACATCCACATCCCCGCCGCTGCTGCCAGTTTATGGCCACCTCGATTTATTGCCTGCCTTATAAAGGGGCCCCTTGTGCAATCAACAGGCTGTGTGTGACTCGGAGAGTGTCTGTGTGTGTGTATGCGTTTGTGTGTGCGTGTGTGTGTCTCTCTGTGTGTGTGTGTGCGTGCGTGCGTGCGCGCGTGCATGTCTGAGACTGAGTGTGTGTGTGTGTGTCTGAGTGTCTGAGTATGTGAGTGTGTGTGCCCATACAGACAGACAGACGGGTACAATATGTGGCTCGGGTGCTGAGTAGCAGACAAAAGGGGAAGGCTGTATTCTGGAGCACAACTCGTTGAGGCGGGCGGGGGTGACCCTTAACAGTGTCTGCTCAAGCGTGAAGAGAGAAAAAGAGCTGCTAATTACAACTGGCAAAGAGAGGGGACATTTTGTAAACTTTTACACCTGGAGGTAACCTTCTTATTCCTACTTCTCTGTGCTTATCACTAGCCTCCCTCTACACACACACACACACGCACACACACACACTCTTGCTGTCACTCACTCACTCACTCACTCACTCACTCACTCACTCACACACTCACTCACTCACTCACTCACTCACTCACTCACTCACTCACTCACTCACTCACTCACTCACTCATTCACTTACTCACTCACTCACACAAACTCTCTCTCTCTCTCTCTCTCTCTCTCTCTCTCTCTCTCTCTCTCTCTCTCTCTCTCACACACACACACACACACACACACACACACACACACACAACACACACACACACACACACACACACACACACACACACACACACACACACACACACACACACACACACACACACACACACACACACACACACCTTCCTCGTCCTACTTTCTGTGCTTATCAGCAGCCTCCCCCAATGCACGGATACCCCCTTTCCAACTTCCTGCCTGGTCTGTTTGAGGCTGTGCAGACCTGTCTGTCTGGGAGTGCTCTGGGGAGAGGGGGCTTCAGGTCCAGACTGGAGGAGGAGGAGGAGGAAGTTTGCTGTCTCATCCTGTAGCGCTGTTGGGAATGGGATTGCGTAATGTCGGAATACCGCCAGCCAGGAACATATGCCTTGCACCGTCTCTGCACCTCTAAAAGGCTACAGGGTTGGCCAATGTTTGGTACTTTACATTTTTTTCTGTTTTATTTGCTCATTTCTGCTCTGGGATTGAGAGGTTTGACTGCTTAGATTGAAAAATGGAGCTGGGAAGGGGTACCTTGGGATAGACTTTCACCCAAACACATTCTTGAGGATTGCAGACCTTGAACTCTCTCTCTCTCTCTCTCTCTCTCTCTCTCTCTCTCTCTCTCTCTCTCTCTCTCTCTCTCTCATGCTCATGCTGGTGTGTGTGTGTGTCTCTCTCTCTTTCTCCCTCCCTCTCTCTCTCTCTCTCTCTCTCTCGTATCAAAGCTGACAGTGACACTGTGTGTGTGTGGACCTTGTATCTTGTTGAAAGTGAGTGTAATGAAGGCAATGATCTGTCGCCAGTGCTCAGAATAGAGCAGTAGCCATTGATTTTTACCTTTTTTCCCTGACCGCACCATGATTGGTCCTTGCAAGGTCAGGGCTGTCTCCTGTTAGCCCCCACACATTAATACCTTGGAAGTGGCATGATATCCACATGGAAGAGGAACAAATATGCCCCTCCTATTGTTGGGCAGTCTGTAGAAATAGTGGCCCCTTTCATGTATTATATATAGCCACTGATAAGTTTTTTTCTGATTCATTTATTCATTTACATTTTCTTCAGTGCATCTCTACTCTTCACAAAATATAAAAATATGTCATTCCAATTGTAGCGTGTGGGAACTTTTGGAAATAGTGTCCCTTTTTGTATTACTTATTATTTGTATTACAGTACCACTGATAAGGGTTTTTTTCTAATTCGTTTATTCATTTACTTTTTTTTCAGTCCAGCACTTCTCTTCACAACGCCCATATGGACTCAACACCTTTATATGCTACCCTATCCATGCTGCCTGATATTGAATATGTAAATCATGGGCTAGAGACAGCCAGGTCGAGGTAATTTCTCTGATTGCCCCCCTGACCTGACGGTTTTATTGTACTATCAGACTTGCAGGCATTTGTCTCTGTCACTGACGTCTTTCAATGCAATGTCCAGTACATGTAGTACATCAACTGGTATAGGGGTCAGATGTCCTGGGCCCAGGGAGGGAGGGGCCCCCAGAATAGGGCCCACATTAAATTGCATTTACTGAGCAGGGGGGCCTTCCAGATGACTTTGACCCGGGCCCAGCCAAAGCTGTCAGCTGTCACCTGTGTGTAACACTTCTGCTCTACTCTTAAATCTGTGTAATGCTCCTTCTCTTAAAAATCTTAGCGGGTCTCTCTTCACATTCTTTACGCCTGAACACACATGTAGGGTGAATCTCTCACAGGCACACTGACTGGTTTTCAGATATGCACAGCAACAGCACACACACAGTACACACACTTCGAGATGGAACCAGGACTGCTCTGGCTGGCACGTCTGCCCTTTTGGGAGCATCGAGGGGCCATTTTTCTCCAAAGCACGGCCCGTAGCACCCTGCTGTGTCCCACATAGAAGGCCAGGTGAAAATGGCCTCGGGAGCACTCTCTTCCCTCAGGTTATTAGTTGGCGAAAGGACTCGCTGGATACACACGCACGCACGCACACGCACACACACACACACAGCAACCATCAGCGACTCTTTCAGCCACCCTCTTTTTTCCCTCAGAGCGAGCCGTTACCTCTCTCTCTCTCTCTTCCTCGCACTACCGTTCTCCTTCTCTCTCTCCCTTTCCCTCTCCCCCCTTCTCTCTCTCTCTCCATCGTCCTCTGTGCCAGAGAGAACGCCCCCAGAGAAAAAGCTAATGAAAGAACTCTCATGGGTCAGGACACAACAACAAAACTTGACCAGCATTTTAAAAAAATGCTCATTTGCATAAACAACACAACACACAAGTTGCCTTAAAGGTTGGTCGTTCAGAGGGCAATGCATGGGCAACTGAAATATGGCTGAGAGAGTGAGAGTAAGCCACAGTAGTACATCAGTGGTTCATCCTCTTGTGGAGGTCTGTATGAGGCTGCGTACAGCACAGGGAACTCGGGGTAGATTTGTGGCCCTGTGTGCCGTCTCGTGCGTAGCCTGCCCTGCCTCTATCTGATCGATCAGGCTGATAGTAAACGGCTCATTTTCTCAGACGCAGGCAGCACCCACACAGACAGACAGACGCACACACACACACGCACACACTAACACACACACAGACACACATGCACGCACGAGCACACGCACGCACGCACGCACACACGCACACGCACACACACACACACACACACACACACACACACACACACACACGTATGTCTGGGCTGCCTGGAGTCACTACTGTGTATTGTGCTTGTACATTGGGCAGCTTCTGGAGATAAATAAAAAAAACAGCACAACATGCAGTTTATGATAATTGAACTCAGCAGATTGCAGCAATAGAAACATGCCACTGTCACCACACTGGGCGCTTTCCATAAATACTTGTGCCTTTCTTCACACTGTGTGTAGTAGAGAGTAGCAGTGTGTGGAGACTGGAGAGGATGAGATGCTAAATTGAGGACCTCCACCTCAGAGTTCTCATGCACATATTACATATTCCATACCTATGTATTCCATATCTATGTATGCATCTGCGTAACTGCAGGTTCAGAAAAAAGGGTTAATCAAATGCGTTCATTTTCTAGGATAACTTCTGCCAATTTCAATATGCTGTTGTATTGCTCACGCTACCCTTGACTTGTCATTACCCAGTGATGCTGAATTTTTCGACTCATGGGGGCAGACTTTGTTTACATTAAAAACTTTCTTAACATTGGCCTACTCCAAATATTATCCCAGAAGGTCTCGCTATTTGCTACTTGTCTGCTGATGTTGCATAACCTTTTAAATGTTTTTAAACAGCCCACATTACAATGACCGGGATCTTGGAAAAGGCAGAAGAAAAAAAAAATCTTGTCCAAAAAAAAAACCAAGTCCAGGGTAGTGTGAGTATTACAACTGCATGTCGTTATTAGTAGAAGTTACCCTTTAAGTCTAGATCATCCTCCATCCTGCTGCCGATTGGGGCTGCCCACGTGAGGCATACATGCAATTTCACTGTGTGCAGTGAACACTGTACGTTGTGGAGTGCTGTGTCACAATGACAATGGAAGTTTTCCTGGTGGGCTTTCACGTTCACCACTTTGACTACACGAATGAACAAAGGCTGCCATTTCCATCCCCAACACTCTCACCATTTCCCAATGTCAAGTGGTATAGCCTTGGTAGTGCGTAAAACGCCCAGTGATTGAATACTCTTTGGTGAACTCCACGGAGTATCCAATCACTAGGCGTTTCACGCACTACCAAGGCTAGAACACTTGGGAAATGGTATCTGTATCTTTAGTACCTTTAGAGGTATTAACTCATTGGCTGCCTGCTATTTTGCAAAACAAGAGACTCAAACTGCCATGAGTTTTGAAGTACAACTAAATCCTGGCTCTGACATTTTTTTTAAACTTGTCGAGAGGATCCCAAAGGCCTTGCCTTGAAAAAACGTTATTGACCTTAGCCGTCAATGGCAGTGAGTGAGTTGGAAATTGAGTCATTGTGTGCTTGTCAGTTCAAGAGGTAGGTTGTAGATTACTGTAGACGAGGCACATTCAGTCAAATGTAGGATTCTTTGTTCACCCAAGTTACAGACAGACAAAAAAAGAGACAACTCACTTATCAACATTGGCTGGATTTCTGTCAGTGCATCCCGTCTTCACTGTGTGTGTGTGTGTGTGTGTGTGTGTGTGTGTGTGTGTGTGTGTGTGTGTGTGTGTGTGTGTGTGTGTGTGTGTGTGTGTGTGTGTGTGTGTGTGTGTGTGTGTGTGTGTGTGTGTGTGTGTGTGTGTGTGTGTCTGTGTGTGTGTGTGTGTGTCTGTGTGTGTGTGTGTGTGTGTGTGTGTGTGTGTGTGTGTGTGTGCTCCAGTTGTTCAGAGTGCAGCCTGCAGGGTTTTTCTTCAACACACACACAAGCTGATGTGGTGGTTAACCGCAGCTATGGGCTGGTATGTGATGCTATGGGATGGGGAGAGGGGAGAGGGAAATGGAAAGTTGCAGGCAGGCAGGCCACCCCGTTCACTGCATATTCATGCCTACAGTACAGTACTGCATGCATGGCCCCTCCAAAGGGCCAAGTGGTGAATTATGAATTTGTTCGCAACCCTTCAATCTCACACTCACACACACACACAATCACTCACACGCACCCGCACACACACGCTCACGCGCACAAAGACACATATACTACACACCCACCTCAGATATTTTCCAATTGGACTTGCCATAAATTCACGCAGCTCCATGACAGCTACTACGAGGAGTGTTGATGAAAATGCAGCCAGCCCACAGTAGCGTGCGGTACTACTGTATTTTGTGCCCCCTGCGTGCAACCAAAGGAGAAGTCTTCAGTGTGCTCAGTGCCAGGGAAGCCGACAAGGGGGACAAAGATGTCAGTTGTCCTGGGCCCAGGGCAAAAAACGGGGCCCAGAATTGGGTCCTTATTACATTATATGTATCGTGTCAGGGGCCCTTTTAGTTGCTTTTCTCCCTGGCTTGGAAAAATTTGTCAGCAACCCTGTTCAGTGCTCTGCATATGGGCTGTGTCATCTCATCTGCAATGCTAAAGCGAGAGGGTGTCAAGAGGGTTCATAAATACCACCAGACTATAGACACCCCCAGCCCCCTGCTGGCAGCTGACATTCTAGATGACAACGCTGCTGCATCACGTGCCCTGACAGACAGCCTCACAAATGTGATCCGACATTACAGTAACTTCAAACAAAACAGTCACTGGGATTTTTTCTTCTTCTTCTACGATATAGATATAAAAGATAAATTGGTGTTTCTTAAAAACTTGAAGGATGTCAGAGTAGTTCTACCAGTGTGTAATATGTATCTAGGGGTGTCGTATAGGGGGAGTAAAGTGTAACTGAGTCGCCAGGGCCCCATGTAGGGGCCCACACAGTGTCCTATTTATGTAGATATTTGGCTGGGGGTCCATTGGAGCTGATTGTACATAGGGCCCACAATTTGCTGCTACGCCCCTGTACAGTATGTATCCATCTGAACCAGTGTGGTTTGCTTCTTGTAGTAGTCAATGCCGTTAAATGCCCTACTATGTTCCGTCTATAAAATGCAGTGGAATGTGGGGAATGGGAGGCATGTTTCTAAAGGCCAGATGCAGCCCTGTTATTTAGCAGAGGCCCAGGGAGAGAGAGAGAGATGCGGTATTGGAGGAAGGCGGTCTAAAAGACTTTGACAAGGACAGAGATCATAGCGGCGATGACAGGCTATCGATGGGACTGCCTCCACGAGCAAGGACGAAAATATTTAAATAAAAGATCACACGTCGCCGTGCGGGTCCCCAGAGGAATTGGTCCTCGGCTCAGCTGCCATCTTGCAGGTCATTAAATGTCCCCGATGCCTTAGAGGCTCACTGCTCCTGAATTCCAGTCTTACTAATGCAAGTTTGCACTGCTCTGCTCACTTTGTTAGTCCTGGTGTTGACAGTGATGAATACCACTGGTGTGTCCCGGAGACACCCAAGTAAAGCTCCTTCTGAGATGCAAGCTTGCATGGGCCTCGTTAGGAAAGTTAAGTGTGGCAAATCCTTCCAGTCAGGCATGCCATGTCAGCACATTTATAATATACATAATATATAATACACATTGGATTACTGTGATGGTGTTATTCATGTTTTATTCTAGAGCGGTCTTAAAGGATCACTGTGCTTATTGCCAAACTACCGTGCAACAAGTTTTGCAGCTAAAAAAATGTCTATTTCTGGAAATTCAAAATGGTAGACCATGGAGAAGATCCCCCTTGTCATGCAATTTTCCCAGTCATTATGAATACTTTCACTCACCGGCCACTTAATTAGGAACACCTCTCTAGTGCTGGGTTGGACCCCCGTTTGCCTTCAGAACTGCCTGAACTGCCTGCAACAATACTCAGATAGGCTGTGGCATTGATTCCAATAAAGAACAAAGAATTTGGTACTAATTGGCCCAAATTGTGCTAAGAAAATATCCTTATTATGTCATTATATCTCCAGCTTCTTCCCCATTATGATGCTCTGTTTGAACTGCATCAGATCATCTCGACCATGTGTACATGCATAAATGCATCGAGTTGCCACCATGTGATTGGCTGATCAGAAATTTGACTCAATGAACAGTTGTAGCAGGTGTTCCTAATAAAGTGGCCGGTGAGTGCAGAATTTGATGGTAGTGCCAAGTATATGTTAAAAAGTGAATGGGCATTTGTGAATGGGCAGCATGAATTCTGGAAACTAACAACTAAAAATATTACACAGTGCACCTTTAATAAAATGAAAACGCATTCAATAAGGTGATGAGGAGGTAAGGTTTGGCAGGGCAAGATACCATGGTAGTGGGCTTTTCTGTCTACTATACTAAAAGACCATCAGAGCGGCTGTTCATTAGTGAATATAGGCCTACATTTTTACACGGAACGTTCTGGAGTCACACCAAAAAAATAACTGCTGTACTGATTCATCCATAGAGATGCGAAACCCTGAATAAAAAGAACTCTCCAAAAGTAATCCACACTCATATGAAGGCTGAAAAGGATGAGAGATGCAGAATCCTAGTGGCAGAGACTAAAGCTGATTATTAGACAGATGCCCAATAAGGCTACTGCACCCAAACTTCCTGGTCTGACAGAACACCACAGTTCACACTTTTGAAACCCTGCCCTCATTTGCAGCAAGTAAATGAGTTAGAAGTGAATAACAGCCTCATAAAAAAGAAAATTAGTCCTTAATGATCCGTTAATTAAAACCAGGAGCAGAGGGGGTGTGAGCACAGCGTCTTTGGCTTCCTGTGACTAATTCACTGCTAAGCCCAAGATCCCTGTACGCAAATATGAGTTTGAATAAACTCTGTGTGTGACAGCTTTGACAGCCTTGAATAAATATACAAACCCCAACTCCGATGAAGTTGGGACGTTTGGTAAACAGTGAATAAAATCAAAATGCTATCATTTTCAAAACATTCAATCTATTCATTAGATGGAGAATAGTGAAAAGACAACATATTAAGTGTTAAAACCGAGAAAAAATATTGTTTTGGGGGACATATGTACTCATTTCTAATTTGATAAATCCAACACGTTTCAAAAGAGTTGGGACGGGGATCAGTGAAATTTAGTAAACATCCAAATAAGATAAAACAACAAAGAAGAACATTTCAAAATGAATTGTACTGACGGACAATATACGTGTCGAGGTATAAGATCATCACAGAGAGGCTGAGTCACTCAGAATTAAAGATGCAAAGGGAATAATTACCATAGTTATTACATACATTTTTGAATTCCCTTTGATTTACCACGATTGAGTGTATATAAGACATATTTTTGTTAATAAAATCATTGTATAGGTTCATGACATCATGAAATATATATTGGCTGTAGTCTCACTCTAATTCCTGGAGTGCTAGAGCTATTGAAAATTGACCATATTAAGAATGCTTAATGCGTGCAAATGATACAGGGGTGTAACATTCTCCTAAGCACCTGAGCTCACTTGAAATAGACCCAGAAGACATGGGAAACTGTCCTTTGCTTACAGAAGTCAGCAGAAGTTGTAGAAGTCCATTCTTTTTGACAATAATAGAGCATGGCACATCCTGTGCTACAGTGAAAATGGACCATCCAACTTGTGTTAGTGCTAGCTTCAAAAGACAACCTCCATGATGGCTTGCGGGTGCAGTAGTGCATTGGTTAAGATGTTCTCACTCACCTGTAGAGTTAAATACAGTGCTGAATGGTATACATGGGTTTTAAACAGCATGAAAAGCCACTCATGCATTATATTTTGAAGGGAGATCTTCGATTACTGCCACATAGTAAGGTCAAATTGCATTCTCTACTATGTTTTAACAGTTTGGCTCCATCATAAGGACCAGCAGGTGATAAAATGGTGGGTTTTTTGTCAAGACCTGTCACACTGTAAGCACTACAGAAAGGAAAACATTGCAAAACATGACAAGGAGTACACCCACCATTTAAGCTGGTGAAATCATGTCCAAGATAGGAATTAACACTGTTTTTTATATAAAATCATCTCATCGGTTAATGTATTTAACTGTTAAGTGTTGTCTTTTGTTTTGTTTTTAGTCTTCCTCGACATTTGCTGCCATTTATTGTCCCCGTCCCAACTCTTTTGAGACGTGTTGGATTTATCAAATTAGAAATGAGTACATATGTCCCCCAAAACAATATTGTTTCGCGGTTTTAACACTTAATATGTTGTCTTTTCACTATTCTCCATCTAATGAATAGATTGAATGTTTTGAAAATGATAGCATTTTGATTTTATTCACTGTTTACCAAACGTCCCAACTTCATCGGAGTTGGGGTTTGTACAACGAATGGGTGCAAGCCTCATATTACAATCAGGGTCTTGCAGACACATCAATACCTGCTCGCACCACCATTCTGAAATGAGAACTGTCAGAAATGTCAGGGCAGCAATTTCTCTCCAAAACATGAAACTGACATTACTTCTGCTGCACTACACAGTATATCGTCTGGTATCCCACTGAGAAGGCAAATTTGTCAAAGAGGTGTTCTTGTTTACCACAAAAAGAAAAACACAAGGTTTTTAAAAACTCATATTGTCTTTATTAAAACCACAGGTTCCCTTGTACAATTGCATTTGCAGTATGAGTTCAACATTCCATGTCACTATATCTTGATAACAGCCCGTTTGTTAGCCCATTTATTCATACATCCTGACATATTTGATTGACATAAACGATTAAACACTGTGGAGACAGAAATTGCATGTGCAAAGGCACCTACTGATTGTTTAGATGATTTCACACTGTTTAAGGAAAACTGAATGGTGACTTGACACAGGGGGCGCATGGAGAATAGTTCAGCATGCAGATACACAACTCATCAAAACATGTGCCATGCTTTTATACTATAATGCTTTATACTTATTGGTCATGTCTTGTGTTTTCAAAGTCTGTCAAAAGATTTTTTTTTACAAAATTAGTCCATTTCATGAAATTGAATGATTCACTGAATTTCTTGTCTGTAAGGAATAGTATTAGGAATAGTGTATTCAGCTGTAGTAATAAAAGAAATGGTGTGTTTAGCTGAAAATAGTGTATTCAGAGGGGAGACGTGGCAGGGCATGCCAATCCATCCGTCTACCTTTGTGGAAGGCTAATGGGAGTTGTCACTGAGGCTTGTTCGTGCGGGAGGACAGGGGAAGCACAAAGGGCCACTTACAATCTTCCTCAGTCCTGTAACACTGAAGCACACGCACAACACTCAAACGCAGTGTTTCCCAACCTTTTTTGTCTCATGTACCCCTAAGTCTCGTCATTGTGCCTTGAGTACCTCTAACTCAAGTTCTATATCACTTTCTCTATCCCATCGTGACTACCGGTATGTTCCCTACATTTGACATTCCCATATATTTTCCAAGTACCCCCTGCCGTGTGCTCGCGCACCCCTAGTGGTACACGTACCCCTGGTTGGGAAACACTGCTCTAACGCTCTCCCTCTCAGAGTGGCTGACCCTTTCTCCTCACACAGTGAAAACAGGCACAAAAAGGACACCCATTTTCTGTTTGGGATATATGCTGGCAAAGTGACTACAAATAGCATGCTTGTTTTGTTTGTTATTATGACTGAGCCGGCTGACACTGAATGTCACAGGCGGTCAGTCTGGAGTGCGTCTGCAGATCTCCCTGGGGACTGCAGAGAGCCCCCAATGCCCATCTAAATGAGCGAGCGGAGCGGCACCATCTAAATAGGAAGCCGCATTGGCACGGATACGCCAGACACTAGTTGCCATGGTTATTTGTGAAGGGGGGAGGAAAAAAACGCAATGAAAAACAGGATATGTCTGAAACAAGACAGGGGGAAAAGAACCAGGTCATTGATGAAGCCAGCCAGAACTGAGGACCTGATTAACGTCGGCCTCGCACTGATGGAATTCAATTTAATTGTCTCTTAAATAGAAAATAGATGTGTCAGTAATGTCTATAAATGTGGCTGGCCCCCACACCAGATTGTGTGTGTGTGCGTGTGTGCGTGTGTGCGTGTGTGTGTGTGTGTGTGTGTGTGTGTGTGTGTGTGTGTGTGTGTGTGTGTGTGTGTGTGTGTGTGTGTGTGTGTGTGTGTGTGTGTGTGTGTGTGTGTGTCTATATCTGGCTTTACTCAAACTGGCATCCGTTCACAACACCAACGTCATCTAACTTACTACACATTCCTGCCTTTCCATGGAAACAGCAATTATTCACAATCTTCCATCCAACTCAGCTGAATTAGCCATCGAAAACTATTCAGCCCACAAAACTCCCTCGGGTAATTCACATCAACTTACTAGTAAAGTAGTCCATTTCTGCTATCGCTACAATTTTCCAGTTATTTCTTTTTTCCTGTTTTTGCCAGAGATCTAGACTTGACTGACTGCAACAGCTGACCATTCCATATTTGAGATGTGCTCACACTGCTCTCCTCAAAACTTCACCAAAAGGCCAAGAACTGAGCTGCCCTTCACAATATAGCTGATGTGAAAAGTTAAGAAAAAGTAAAACTTTGCTCAGGTAATAGACATTGTGCATTGCGTAACGGACATAACATAGACATCTCATCCAAACATTACCACAGCTTAGATAGTATGCACCACTGCCATTCTAATATGTGTAGTATAGCTCCTTTAAATGTTAATAATCACTGCTGATTGGGTTATTAGTGAAGTATACTGTTCCTCAAAACGTCTTCTGACAGTTGAAAGGCACATGAGATCAAGCAGAAGGTTGTGGGAAACTTCCTCTGAAACCCTTTTGTCAATGACGTTTACATTCGAATCAATACATCTTTACGATTGACATTTCAGATAGACCTAGGGTGACCACACAGGATGATGGCAGTGCATTAGGTGAGGGAAGTATACTTGAAAGGTGGTTTGGGAGCAAACCCGGTTCTTATAACCCAAGGGTAGCTGTAAACCCTATAAAGAAGAGCCTATTAGCATTTTTTAAATTAAGAGAATGAAGTCACAGGCTCTTCTATTAGCAGATTTTAATGCTCCCTATAAACCAGTGTTTCCCAACCAGGGGTACGTGTACCACTAGGGGTACGCGAGCACACTGCAGGGGGTACTTGGAAAAGTGTTAATATTATAACAAATGTATGGAGCAGCCACATCAGGACAGAGAAAATGATATAGCAAATTAATTAGGGGGTACTCATAGCACAACTAAGAGGCTTAGGGGGTACGCAAGACAAAAAAGGTTGGGAAACACTGCTCTAAACCATGTTGGCTGCTTAACCACCGTTCTAGTATACTCCACATTTTGAGGTGAAAAGCGAGGACAACATGCCTTCACACATCACACGCGTCACAGTTCCTCAACATGTCTTTCCTTCATTAAACCGTGACATTGAAAATCATTAGACCATACATAATTAACAATTTACAAGTCATTACGCAACAACAATAAGAATACATAAATCAATTACAACAACATAAAAAATACATTCTATTCTAAAAATCTTGTTTTTTTCTCTTTTATCTCAACAAAGATCATCTCTAAACCTATCTCTAAAAAGTACTAAAATAAATCTCCATATTTTTTTTAATAAAATGAATAATAAACCCTTCCCCCTAAATATACATTGTATTTACGAAGTGTTTTTTTGTGTGAAAAGACATCATAGAAAGCATTCAGTAATACACATTTAGATTGGCATTTCATGATCCATTTCCAGCTGGGAGGTTATTAACTATGCAGTAATACATCTCTTTTTTAAAAACATACTTCATTCTCATCTGACAACCTCCCATTAGTAATCAAGATGGACCATCAGACAATCAGCCATATCCCAACTCATAGAAATGTGCAGACCACATGGACACTAAATCAACGACATTTCATTACAAAGTGATTTGTTTTACAGTTAATTACTTGGTTATTGCTTTTCATAGTTAGGTATTAGTGTTAATAGCCTAAGGCGATCAAGTGGTTATAACGAAACATTATTCTAGAATTTATGACAATGTTTGTTCTCACATTCCATGTTCCACATTCCCAGCAGTCTACACACATGCATATTTTTAAGCATAAACTGGTACGTTGCAGTATTCCTTCATGTCATCTGCACCAACGTGACGGTGTCAAGTTACACAGTGTTGATAGTACAACAACCTCACTAAGGCCTTGTCTTGTCTTGATCAGTCATTTTAGAAAAAGTGGTTATCTGTTTCAAGTAGTGTTTTGATTGCAAGCTTATGGTATATATTTAGTGTAAAAGTCAATGCTATTCTGTCAGTTTGACTCATGCTATTCTGTCTGTTTATCATGGCATTGCTTTATTGTGATGTAACGGTATTGTCTAGTAAAGCTGGAGTGTGTCAGTAGCTCTGAGCAGAATATAAGGATAAGAATCACTGCTGAAGACTGGTAGCCTACATCCACAACGCATCCCAACAGCATTTTTAAGCAGTGGCACCTGAATGCCCTCATCAAGCCAGTCAATTTGCCCTTATCAGACAGACAGACAGACAGACAGACTGGCTGGGCTGACTGCAGAATACAGCAGTTCCCACATCCCAGCGCCGTCTGGCTGCAGAGTCATGTGAAGAAGGAGAGAGACTTCAGCACGAACAACAGGACGGATTAGCACAGTTAGAACATTCCAGGGATATTTTCCAAGGCTGCCGCGCGGCCGGAGCTCATACCTTGGTGACGACTGACACCTTGTTAGAGCCTCCGTCTCCGGGGAGAGGGGTCGACCTTGCCGTGACAAACCGACCGGCCGCTACCGCACCACTGTGCCATTAGCTCTAACTGTGCATATTCCTCTGAGATTAGCTTAATATGCTGAAGGGAGCATGACTGTAGCCAGCATACATATTCATGTACAGAGGCCTAAACTGACAAGGGCACAAATAAAATAGCGGAGCAGCTAACTGAGTCACGGTGGGGGGTGTGGTGGGTTGGGGTTGCAATTTGTGTTTGTGCAGTAAATCTTCCTCCAGCAGTCGAGGTGTTTTTTTTGCGTGTGTGCGTTTGTACGTGGTAATACAGCACTTCATCACCTGAAGCGGCTGACGACATACTACCTGCCCGCTGTCTGGTAATTAAAGACGTATGGGCCGACATAGCGCCACAGGCATCATTAGCGAGGCTGACGCTGGAACTAGCGTTGTCTGACCGTGGCCCTGAACCTGCGGGAGACAAAGAGCCCCTTTCTCTGCGGCGAGCTGTGCTGTGCTGCGCTGCACGTCTAAATATTTCTCATTCTCTTGCCTAGCCGAAGGAAAGGAAAGCCTTGCATCAGTGGTTCATGTCCTTAGTCTCCATTAGGGATACTCAGAGATATGGGTTTACGTTGGCACTGCGCCACAAAGGATGGATTTTTTGTTCACCCTGGGTTAGGGTTTAGTGTGTCTTGCTGCACCATCTACCACCATCAACACACACATATCTGTTCTGTTGTTGTTGGTCCTAATGGATCTGCCATCTGGGTGAATCAGAGGTAAATCTGTCTGTGGTAAAAAAAAAATATATATATAACTGACTGACTGGAAACTCACAAGCACAAAAACGAACAGCATCAAAATAGCTCCACATAGAAACAATAAAACTTACGTATTAAAATACAACATTTAAAAACATTTACTTTGGTTTGGCTATTATTAAAAGTCTATTTTCTCTTTTTTTTCTCTTTTTAATAAATCGGGACTCCAATCTTTAATCTATGTGATCTACAATTTACATCCCACGGTCATAAATCATCCAGTTTCCTTCAGTAATACGATGCAGTCCATTGTGATTTACATAGTCTTGTACTTTAAAAACCTTGCTGGTGAGGATATATTCACAGCACACTGTAGGCGGCATCACAGGTAAGAATGCCACTTGATGCCACTTTGGCAGCTTCGCCTCCTCTGCAAGCCCTCATCTTCCTGAGCAGGGGACCCGCTGCCTCAGTGACATTTACAGGGGGGAGGGATGCATAAATGCCAAGCGCGACAACAACCCCCCCACCACACCTGGGTCAACCACAAATCCACAGTACAGTGCTTAAGGTCCAGACATTTCATGTATGTGTGTGTGTTTTTTTAAAGGGTGGGTGCATCTTGCTTTCTTGGCCGAGTGGTAAAAAAATGCAATTAGCATTACAGTGTTTCAGCATGGCTGGGCCAGGTAGCTGACCCCAAACAGAGACCCTTCTCAAGGTGAGCCAGAGGTAAGTGGAGTGTGTGTGTGGTGTGTGGTGTGTGGTGTGTGGTGTGTGGTGTGTGTGTGTGTGTGTGTGTGTGTGTGTGTGTGTGTGTGTGTGTGTGTGTGTGTGTGTGTGTGTGTGTGTGTGTGTGTGTGTGTGTGTGTGTGTGTGATAGGATGTCAGAAAGAGGAAGAGAGAGAGAATGAGACAGACAGAGAAAGTGATTGAGACAGACAGAGAAAGAAACAGATTTATAGATAGATGGACAGATCGATAGATAGATAAATAGACAGACGGACAGGCAGAAAGACAGACAGACTGAGTGAGTGAGTGAGTGTGGTGTGGTGTCTACTCGAAGGAGAGCAGGTCCGGGTGCGGCTCCTCGTTCTCCAGACTGGAGGCCCTCTTGCGCGGTGGCGTCCCATAATCCCCCACTCCCATGGAGCCGTTCTCCAGCAGCTCCTCCCCCACGCTGATGCGGTAGCTGCCCTTACCCGGGCAGGGCGTGGAGGCCAGCCGCGTCTCCGAGCCCGCCTGCTTCTGCTTGGGCTCCAGGGTGTCCTTGTGGATCAGGTCGGGCACCGAGAGCAGGATCTGCAACTGCTCATCGCTCTCCTCCTCTTCATCTTTCTTTACCTCCATCATCCCTTCTTCTGTGGCCACTGCGTCGAGGTTCGTGACGGCACTAGCTCTCCTTTTCTCTGTCGTTTGCTGCTGTTGCTGCTGCTCCCCGTCTACTCCATAGGAGAGCCCCAGGGACATCTTCTCTGATTCGCTCTCCGAGTTGTCACCGGTGTCACCTCCCTCCAGCCCTCCTCCTCCTCCTCCTCGCTGCGAGGAGCCTTCTTTGCCGATGATGAGGGGCGTCTTGTCGGGGGAGGAGAGGAAGGAGGAGTCGGGGGACTCAGGCGAGGCCACCACGGGGTCGGAGGAGATCATCATGTCCTGAGTGGTCTTCAGGGCCCGCGGCACGCGCTTCTTACCCGGTGGAGGGGGGTCTAGCCGCGGGAAGTTGTCGAAGGACGCGTGACTGGAAGAGCCACAAGGAGAGGGAATAAGAGGGGTGGGGGGAGAGGAGAGAGAATGGTGATGGAGCATTAGACATGAACTATTGACCATAGAAAACCTCACTGTTGGCACAGCTAACAGTACCATATGGGGGCCCAGGTCCTATCCTCATTAAAGATTTTTTTAAAAAGAAAACTTTGTGTAAACTGTGTGTTAATTATCAATGAAGTGGTTTGAAATCACACCCATAGGTGCTACCTCGTGAACTCAATCCAGAATATACATTCATGTTAATACATTTCCCACTCATATTACATATAGACTGCACGGTCATAGATTGCACTGCTATACTAATATATCAAGCAATATAGATATTTTTAAATAACCTTCACGTCATCATCCCTGCACATCAGCCTTTCTTCAGACGTTGGCCTCTTACCAATTTTTACTCCAAATGCTTTTAGTGTGCAGTGGCAACTTGAAAGCACTGGACGTTGGAAAGATCCAAAGACAGGATGACATGACACAAGGGGACAGTGGACCTGGAGAGCTTGAAGGGGCTAGATTGCTCAGTGAGGCCAATGGAGACTTGGGATCCTCTGTAATAGAGTTTGTACCGGTATGTCTCTCTCTGTGTGTCTGTGTGTGTGTGTGTGTGTGTGTGTGTGTGTGTGTGTGTGTGTGTGTGTGTGTGTGTGTGTGAGTATTTTCTCATAAAATGTTGTGTGTGTGTGTGTGTGTGTGTGTGTGTGTGTGTGTGTGTGTGTGTGTGTGTGTGTGTGTGTGTGTGTGTGTGTGTGTGTGTGTGTGTGTGTGTGTGTGTGTGTGTGTGAGTGAGTGAGTGAGTGAGTGAGTGAGTGAGTGAGTGAGTGAGTGAGTGAGTGTGTGTGTGTGAGTGAGTGAGTGAGTGAGTGAGTGAGTGAGTGAGTGAGTGAGTGAGTGAGTGAGTGAGTGAGTGAGTGAGTGAGTGAGTGAGTGAGTGAGTGAGTGAGTGAGTGAGTGAGTGAGTGAGTGAGTGAGTGAGAGAGAGAGAGAGAGAGAGAGAGAGAAAGAAATAGAAATAGAGAGAGAGAGAGACCAAGAGAAAGAGCGGGAGTGTGTGTGCGGGCACGCGTGCATATGCGTGCCTGCCTGCCCGTATGCGTTTGATCCTGGGCCCTGTATGATAAGTGGTGGCTAAGACAGCCGGGGCGGCTGCAGGTGCTCCATCACCTTGAGAGCTGAAGGACAAAGAGGATGAGGCTGCCGCTGCTGCCTGCCTGAAAGCCTCGGCTCTTCACATGCCCACACTGCACACTAGCACTCTGGGGAGCTCCCTGACCTCTACTACACTCCCTCAGCGTTGATGACTTTGACCAGTCACATCACCTCCTGCTGGAAAGCGTCCAAATTTCATTATGAAAGGCCACAGGTACTGTGTATACCGTACCGGTAGGCATGATGAGCTGGGATTTAAAAAGGGCACGCTATCTGAGAGTTGCATGACGTATGGATGGTTTCACAGGTTTGGAAATGGAAAGGGAAAAGGCGAACTGTGAGAAGTGGAATTATACGCTGAACGCATACAAAAATAGAGTTTTGACATTGATAAGGTGAAAAGGTTAATTAATATCTTGCATGTCATTGTCTTATGTCATAAAGTTAGGCTCTAATAAATTAATCACATTAAATAAGCCATGTAAAATGCAACAGATTCTGTTAGCGAAAGAATAGCCCATTCTACATCCATGGCATTCATGTTTTTGGCAAGTGTCTGGAGTAAACTATCATATATCAGTGTGGATAGTGGAAGAGAATTTGGGATTTCTGACAGCATTTCTCCACATCCTGACAAAGACTCTCTTTCTCGGGGTGTGCGCGTGTGTACGTGTGTGTGTGTGTTGAAACTGAAGAACTGTTGGGTGAGGCTTGTTGAGAGTAGGAGTGTGAAAGAAAGATATGCAGGTTCTCCTCCGGGCTTTTGTCTTGCTAGTTTTCTCTAACAATCTCTCCACCAGCTTATACAAGTTCCCCCGAGTGATGGCAAGGAACGGTCAGTTCTCAGTGCTCTTTCGGTTTTCTATGTACTGTGGGGACAATATTACGAATACAGAAAGCACAATTTGATGAAAATGTGCAGAAAATGTAAAAGTTATTATAATATCCATTTGTCACTGCAAGAATTAATAGAAACATAATGTGAACAGGAAAATATATTTTGTACATTCCTGAATGTATTATGCCCCAACAAATCAGACTAACAGTTCTTCAATGCATGCATTACGTCCTGTCTGGACAATTGCTTAATTTAGCATTCTAAAGAACAAATGCAATTTCCAAAACTAGGAACATTGGCATTTGGAATCGGTACCTAAGAATAATGGAATTTCTTAGTGGGCAGCGTGCACTGGAAGCGCCTCAGTATGCAATGCATGGCAGGCGATCAACCAGGTCCAAGTCCTCAGTCCATTGAAAAACGACATTTGACAAGCTACCAAAAGGGTGACAGGAGAGACAAAGAAGATGGATGGATGTAGATGGCTGCCGAGGTCTGGGGAGAAGGCAGCGTCCAATATAACCACATATGAGGCAAAGGTGTGGGAAGCAGTGCGTGTCTCTGACAGGCTTTGGAGGAGTTTAGAAGCTCAAATAAACCAGTGAAAGTGCAGTTTATTTCCCCAAAGGTCAGCTCGCCCCTTCTTGGCTGTCGAAGTTGGAATGTCTGGGTACCGTAGCTGTCTTGTTTTCAGAGCAAACAGCTCTCCGTCATGACACACGTCTTTGTGTCTCCATGGTAATGACGACGGACGTGCACTCTATCTCTCCATCTCCCCTGCGTGATGAATAGGGACCCCGTGACTGTAATGCGTGCTGTTTATGACTTGGGGTTTTAAAAATATTGCATGATTGATTAGGCCGGATTGATTTCTCTTGATAATCGTAAAACTACACGTCAGCTGGGGCTGGCAAAGTCCACGGCCCATTTTTCACATGCGCAGGGAGGAATTAAGTTTGTAATTGACCGAGTGTCAGCTATCGCATTCGTCATCTAACCAAAAAATGAGGGCCCCCGCAAATCACGGAGGCTAATTATGGTTTATGATGGGCGTGTGGTTTTTCAGAAGTGCATATCCACACCATTAGAAAAATGTAGACTAACGAACCGCACACATCAATGTAAGACGTGTAGGGGTCTCGTTAGCTGTCGTTTCCAGACAATTACTCTACAATTGGACTAGATAAATGTTATCTCGAGTGACTAACTGGGTTTAAGAGCAGTGACTTTCAATAGAGGGTTTTTTTTCTCTCTGGCTGAGCTCAACGTGCATACCAAAATAGCACACACTGGCAATGTGACATGGTCATAAATCATATCACAATAGAATCAATTCCTGAAGAGCAAGTGATGTAAACCCGTCTCCTTTATACATCTGATTTGCTTTGCAAGAGACTTGAATGCCTTTTCCGAGGCAGTGAAATTCAACAGCACCGATGCCATACTCCCCCTCTCCCACACCCCCTCCCCCTCCATCCACAAACTGGTTTGTTGTTCCCAATCAGCAGCAATGTATAAGTGCTGCCCATGCCTTTGGCGAATGGCCCTCTGCCAATCCTGGCAGGGGGAGTGTAATGTGATTTTCTAATGGAGATAAGGCAGTTTGGGCAAAAACCCAAAAATGCCCAAGCAGGCCGGCAGGACCGGCAGGTCAAGCGGGAGTGTTTACACAGGGAGCGGCATGGAGGCTGCTTATCAAGAAACAGTGGAGAGGGGGAGAGGAGGGGGAGGGGGGTGGGCTGGCTGCCTGCTGCTATGGTTACCAATGAGAAAATGGGAAGATTGTCTCTTGGCAGCAGTCGCCATCGCCAAATTCAAACGGAGCAGCAACATGTTTATGACAATAAACTCAAGGGCAATTGTGGTTACTATGACGCCGCTTGGAGAGGATCCTCAGGACTTTACCAATCTAATTGTTGACTACACATTATGACTCACTCTTATTTCTCTACAGAAGTGCAGTACATGTAATCCAATATAATTTGTTTATCTTTATTCTGAATGTGTATCAAACTTAACTATTTCCTTAAATCACTAAATATGTTTAATTATATGAATTCATACAATAACTACAATTGTAACATTTGTAAACATTTGGACAGGAGAGTAGAGAGTGTGACTTGGCACAAGTGGGACAGAGATGAGAGAAGGATTGGGGAAAACAACCCAGATCCAGACCATATATAGTGCGCTAGCAAACTGAGGCACGGCACCCCCCTAATGTGACATTTACAAACTGTGTTTAGATTTTACTGTAAGAGTGAAAAAAATGCTCGGCGCCTGTGCAGGTCCATTATGACGTTAACATATACACACCTGTTGGCTACACCGCTACCATCCGCTATCGACCACACTCCCCCGATGTTCTTGTTGACTTCCGTCACCCCGATGTCGCCCAGCGTGCTGGGGTCTTTCCGCCGCAGCAGGTCGTTGACCTTTGCCCCCACGGCTTTGCCCAGGTTGAGGGCGTTCTTCAGGTGCTGGCTGCTGCCGCCCATCTTCTGCCCGCCGGCCAGGTTGGAGCCGTCCGCCAGGCTGCTGCTAGCAGGGCTGCCCGGTGTGTTGCCGAGCGACCGTCGGGCGGACGAGCGCGAACTCTGGATCTTCTGCTGCTGCTGAGCCACCGTGGAGTTCTCGAACATGCTTTGGTCAACTGTGGAGCATGAAGAGACGGAGGGTTAAAACACTTGATAGGAAAGTGAGGGTGATATGAGAAGTCTTAAAAGAACACATTATCACTGGCCTAAATGATCGCAACAAGCAATATCAGGAAGATGAATAGATTGTAATGGGGGTACAATAAGGAAACTGAAAAGCCAGATTTACTATAGAGTATTTGGATGGATATTTCATGAATCTGTATGAGAGGGTTTTCACTTTGGGGTAAATCTGGCTTCAGTTTTGAGAGAGAGAGAGAGAGAGAGAGAGAGAGAGAGAGAGAGAGAGAGAGAGAGAGAGAGAGAGAGAGAGATAGAGGAGAGAGAGAGAGAGAGAGAGAGAGAGAGAGAGAGAGAGAGAGAGAGAGAGAGAGAGAGAGCAAGATGGCAACCAAATACAAACTTAAGATAGGCAACACTACAACATTAAAATAAAAGGCAAGCGATGAACATGAGACATGCAGAAAAATATGCACAACCACAATGGTGATGAGGCAGCTGGGATATATCACATCACATCACACGCTCAGGCATAAGAAGGGGTGTTCTGGTGCGCGCTCAAGCAGTCTTACCTCGTGGAGCAAATTATTTCTCGGGCAAGCGTTTAAGTGAAACATAAAAAAAGGTAATTCTTATGCAGGTCGCACATTTGCATACAGAGAGAGAGAGAGAGAGAGAGTAGTAGCTTAAAAAGATTCAACCAGGAATAGGTTGCATATCACCATTGGGACCATGATTATGTGAACAAGTTCTCGGCTCAGCGGCTATGTGCGCAGAGCGTAATTGCCCATGTGTGTTTCACTGGTGCTTTTTCCTCCTTGCTCGGATTGGATGAATTGCTTAAGCGCTGAATAGACCTTCACAATCACATGATGTATTCCTGAAGAGCACATCAGTAGTCCAGGCATGACTTCCTGGAAATCACGAAGAACTCCTGTCTCTCCGGGACGATGCTGAAAAAGGCCTCTGCCCGATGCGTGCTCCGCTAACACGCTGACAGATGTCTATGCCAGAGACGAGCAGCGTAATGGCGGTGCGCGGCTCTGACATTATGCATGTAAAATTTGGACAGCGAATTGCATCTCAAACAGCTTGGCAGGTTCTGTGCTGTGCGTGTGTGTGTGTGTGTGTGTGTGTGTGTGTGTGCGCGCGTGTGTGTGTGTGCGCGCGTGTGTGTGCGTGTGTGTGTGTGTGTGTGTCTGTCTGTGTGCATGTGTGTGTGTGCACGTCTGTGTGTGTGTGTGTGTGTGTGTGAGTGCGTGTGCGCGCATCTGTGTGTGTGTGTGTGCGTGCGCGTGTCTGTGTGTGTGTGTGTGTGTGTGTGTGTGTGTGCGCGCGCGTGTCTGTGTGTGTGTGTGCCTGCCCGCCTGTGTGCGTGCGCGCGCATCTGTGTGTGTGTGTGTGCGTGCGCGTGTCTGTGTGTGTGTGTGTGTGTGTGTGCGCGTGTCTGTGTGTGTGTGCGTCTGTCTGTCTGTGTGTGTGTGTGTTTAGGGGAGATGAGACAGGGAGACAGAGCCAGCGGGAGAGAACAGGCACTTTCATTTAGGGCTGTCACCATCCGGGAAAAGGGGGTAGAAATGACACTGAAAAGCGCTGCTGTTTGCTTGGTCTGAAATGTAGGGCCCCTCAGAGCAAGCAACAAACAGGACAGTGAACAAACAAGAGCGAGAGATTTATAAAAAAGACCAAACGTGAAGTCTCCCAAAATATTTGACAGGGCCTGACCTGCAAAGACTCCACTCTGTTGTCGGATCTCTGGTTTGTTGCCCCGCGGGGAGCGAGAGACGGCGTGTGAAGGGGTTTTCATTCAGCAGCTCTTCCTAAGCCATAATGCTAAATAAACACCTCACTAAACACCATACTAAATAAACACCTCACTCCTTCTCTCCTCCTGGAAGCCATTGGGGGGCTGATTCTAGAAATCACTGCTAATGTTTTGTGGGAGGAGGGACCGCCATTGAAATAACGACAAGCTTCCAATGTAAGGAGAAGGTGTAGTCTCTAATTCAGGGGTGGGCAATTATTTCGGCCCAAGGGCCGCATTGGGTTTAGAAAGTTGACCAAAGGGCCAGATGTCGTAGGCAACTTGCCCGTGCCAATAATAAGAAATGGTGTACGGCAACATAATTACACCATTGTCAGGTATGCCCTTCCTGCTAATTGTATCTAGTTGTAGACTTTAGTAATCTAATCTTCGGTTTCCAAGACCCTTGTTTTAGGTAGCCAATTTAAGAATGAGTGACCATATGAATCTGCATTTTTTTCTCGGAAAGGCTCTGAGGGCCGCATGAAATGGCTGAGCGGGCCGCATGTGGCCCCCGGGCCTGAGTTTGCCCACGTCTGCTCTAAGTAATACATTTTTTATTATTCTCTGGCAACCTAAAAACACTTTTTGTGATCCTACACTACTGCACTTCTGCATATGCGACAGCGTCTTTCCATCTCTCTAATGGGTATCCTTCTATGCTAACAGACTACATAACCAGACACTCAGCACATCTAAATATAGGCTCACACCAAGCATTTTTTTAAGAGTAATTAAATTGTGAAAGAAAACTAAATGGTCTTTACATCATAACTAATCCAGATCATGAGGCATGGCTCTACTACTGACTACTAAAAAACAACAAAAAATAAGTTGAGCTCTTTTGGTAATACAAGGGCCCACTCCAGTCAGAAAACATTGCACTTTGCCACTTTACTTACAGATACAGCGATTTGTCCTACACCTCCCAAAGGACTGCCTGTATGTATGACGAAAGCTTCCTCTGTGTCTGTCACACCAGCACTGGGGAGTACACTGAGCTCTCTTCCACAGTGTTCAACAGAACAGACAAACAAGCGTGTTACATCCTCGAAGTGAACAACACTACTCCACAACAAAGGGCCTGTTTCCCCCCCTCAGCTCTGCTTTGCAGATGTTTCCTACAATGGTCCCCTTGCAGGAGGAAACACAGTTCCCATGTCACTTAAACAAGTCCAGCTACCACTGATTAATTTATCTTCCATTTTCCAGCACACACTGTGACTGAATAGCAGCGCTGAGCCATTTTCAGCCTTCCTGTACGTACGATCGTGGAGGATGGTTTTTACAGAACAATGCAGTGGGGTTTTGATTTTCTGGAGAGCGTGTGTGTGTGTGTGTGTGTGTGTGTGTGTGTGTGTGTGTGTGTGTGTGTGTGTGTGTGTGTGTGTGTGCGTGCGTGCGTGCGTGCGTGCGTGCGTGCGTGCGTGCGTGCGTGCGTGCGTGCGTGCGTGCGTGCGTGCGTGCGTGTGTTCACCTGTGTATGTGTGTGTTCATCTGTGTATATGTGTGTTTGCGTATGTGTGTGTGTTCATCTGTGTATGTGTTTGCGTATGTGTGTGTGCGTATGTGCACACTGTCTAAGTACCTGTGTATGCCCATGTAATCTGGGCCAGGCAGCTGCGGTGTGTTCCAGGGAGCTTTTCTATTCTGGGCTAATTTATGACCTGCCACTCCCTGCCTCTGACAGCACAAAAGGGAGTACGAAAAGCTAAAAAAAAAAAAAAAACCCCGTCCCAGGATATGCAGGGGCAGTTTAGTCTAGGACGGGTGGACTCCCAGACTTCCAGTGTTTACGTCTAGGATCTGGAGATGTACGGCCTGATTCCAGTACTGTAAGGAGCCCGGTGGTGAGGGGTTATATAGGGAGGGCAAACAGCAGTACAGGCTAACAGTGGGGGGCATGTTCAGGGTAATTTAACATCAGTCGCTGCAGTGGAGGATGTTGTAACAGGATGGCATGTGGGAAAGCATTACGTATCCAGCACACAGGAAGGCAGGCACGGTAAAGGCCAAGGGAGGCTGAAAGAAGGAAGTCAAGACATGCCTCAGAGAGACCAAAAGGGAGGGATAAGAGGAGGAAAAGGGAGGAATAATACTAAGAAAAAGAACAGCGGGAGAGGAGAAGTAAGAAAAGGAAATGTTTATTGAGCCAAAGCAAGATCAGTGACAAGGTACAGAATAAGGGCACTTCCACTCCAGTTTTGATATGATTAATAAAGAATGTGAGTATAGGGTTATGGGGGCGGCTAGAAAAGTAACAAACAAGAAGACAGACAGACATGTTGAGACACCTTGTTAGGTAAAAAATAATGTGATGAAAAAAAATGCAATAGTGAACAACATTGCGCATGACCTCTTCATGTGTAGCAACACATTCCCAACCTCTATGCCCTGATTAACAGTTCACTCAAACTCCCATACAACGCATGCTCACTTATAGTCGACAAATTGACATCCATATTGCCACTCACTTCCTACATTTCCGCTTCTGATGTTTACAGGGAATACAGTACACTTCTGATATAGCCCCTGCTGTTTTAAGTCTAGCCTGGATGAAGGCATCCCCATCCCTACCCTGCCAATTACTGTAAAGCAAGCAAAGGGCTCTTAAGATAGAAAGAGCTGCCAGGCAGTAGACTTTGTGTCTAGTGTAAAAGACCACGGGAGATGAACAGTGGAGAGAGAGAGAGAGAGAGAGAGAGAGAGAGAGAGAGAAAGAGACTGTGTGTGTGTGTGTGTGTGTGTGTGTGTGTGTGTGTGTGTGTGTGTGTGTGTGTGTGTGTGTGTGTGTGTGTGTGTGTGTGTGTGTGTGTGTGTGTGTGTGTGTGTGAGTGTGTGAGAGAGAGAGAGAGAGAGAGAGAGAGAGAGAGAGAGAGAGAGAGAGAGAGAGAGAGAGAGAGAGAGAGAGAGAGAGAGAGAGAGAGAGGAGAAGAGTCATGAAATCATGAAGTGCTCCTTTCATCCGAGTGCTTCAGGGCTTCCTCAGTGATGTCTTCTGCATGAATGGGGCTAAATCATGTGCCTCTGCCTCTGACATATTAAGTGCATAGAGGCGCACTGAAAGGTTAAAAAAAAAAAAGACTGCACTGCTGATTGCTTAATTGCAGTGCTTCCCATCTGATACAAAGTCCAATAATTACTGCTAGACGGCCTGAGAGTAATCACAATGCAATCCAAACATGAGTGTGATTACACCTTGTCTGCTACAGTATATGAGCATGATTGGACCCTCCTCAACAGCCATATATACAGTGTGTAGGTCAGTAACTGTGGCTAGTTTTAATAACGGGTGGCCTGGGGCTTTATTTTGCGTCTTACTTTTAACATGACTTGGTCAAAGTTCACAAAGAATTGTCCTTGGTAGAGCAAGGTTTTAATTTGACTCCAGATACCATGTAATATATTCACCCCTATAGAGATCTTCAGTAATGTATGGGAAATAAGGGTTGATTATCTGCTTAATTTATATTTTATTTTACGTTTTATTTGACAGGGGAAATAATCCGTATGTAATTGAGCCAGATTACAAGCACAAGGTTATTCGATACGTAACTACATCTCTAGTCTCTGGACTGTTAAATCTGTACTCGTTATGTCTTGCGTAAATGTCCAGCGACTTTTAATAGATAGCGCAATAAATAAACCTGTAGCCAAAAGCTGTAAGTACATCAGCTTGCGAGCACAAATGTGTTTGCTTACATTAGGACACTTGTTTACATTATTCTACTGTGAGGAAGACAGCACATCATCCATCATTGAGAACATGCATTAATTACACCTCCCAATACAGAGACACCTGAAGTCACGCAGAATACGCTCACACACACATGTACACACACACACACACAAACACACGCACGTGCACATGCCGGCATGCACACACATGTACACACACACACATGTACACACACACACGCACGTACACACACACATGTGCGCACACACACACGTGCACACACACACACGTACACACACGCATGCACAAACACACACACACACACACACACACACGCACACACACACGCACGCAGGCACACAGGCACGCACGCACGCACGCACACCCGCCCACCCGCCCACCCGCCCACATGCACACACACTCTCAAAAAGACCTCTGACAAGATATTGTATAAAAGCCATAACCCGCTTCAGCTTCATTCCTGGTGGTCAAAGGAAGTAAAGATGGCCAGTGCTGCAAGTGTGAGTACCGGTTAACACAAGCTGGGTCAGGTATCAATTTTTCATCACATATCCTCTTCAAACTGAATCATAAATCATTAAGACTGGCTGGTGTGTGGGCCAGCGTAGAGTAGGCACATGCAGGCCATGGCGGCGTGAGGGGAGGTGGGTGTCTCCGAGTGCTCTTCTGACATTTTGGGGGTGCGTCCCCATCATCTCGCCTTGCTTTCGGGAGTGGGGTTGGGGGTGGGGGGGGTGTTGTGGGGTTGGGGGTAGGGCGGGGGTCGTGGGGTTGGGGGTAGGGCAGGGGTCGCGGGGTCGGGTCAGCTGAGGCGTGCTCATTGACATGCCCAAATGGGATTAAAGCCAGTCCTCTACTTATCAAGTCGCTGCCCCTAACTAAATGCATGGCGACGTGTGCTATTACCCCCCCCCCCAACCTTAAGCACATTAAATGCATGTGTCCGTCCTTGGACCACTGCCTGACGAAGTGCTTCTCAATGACGGTCGCTGTGGGGCTATGGGGAATCAAGGGTGGCCAGGAGGGCAGGGAACAATAGAGATGGAGTGTGCATTTAAGTGGGTGAGAGTGTGTGTGCATCTATATGTGCATGCATTTGTGTGTGTGTGAATGTGGGAACTGGTTAATACACCCAGTGAATTAAGGGGGAAAAGGATACAGAATGTGTGTGTGTGTGTGTGTGTGTGTGTGTGTGTGTGTGTGTGTTAGTGCAGAATCTGGTTAAGACACTTAGCCACGCCAATAGAGGATGTCTGTCTTCTCTCTCTCTGCCTCTCTCTCTTTCTCCCTCTCCATCTCTGCGCCTCTCTCTCCCTCCCTCTCCATCTCTGCGCCTCTCTCTCCCTCCCTCTCGTTTGACTGTGAGTGTGGGATGTGACACGTCGGTGGGAGGTCTGCCGAGCTGCAGAGTATCTCCATCCTGCCGCTGATTTATCGATGGTGGAAAAAGGCCAAAGCCAGAGAAAAGAGGAGAGGAGAGGAGAAAATAGAGACACCAGCGCTGAGAGAGAGACAAAGAGAGATATATTTAGGGAGACAGCAGAAGAGAGAAAGAATAAGAGTCCTTCAGACAGAAAGAAAACGAGAGAAGTGGAGTGGAGAAGATGAATTTAGAAGTTTAGAGAGATGATAAATGGAAGGATCGCATTTGGCCTAAAGTGAATTTGGCTCAGGATTTTCGGTTAGAGGTGCAGACTGGTCTTGGCATGCCACATTAATTATGTATGGTCGTTGTGGTTATGCGGTTGTTTCTTCTCCAGGAGAAGTGAGGGGGAAGGGAAAGCGGTGACGGGGAGAGAAAGTGAAAGTGGGACAGCTCACACAATGGCACCATCAAAATGTCACTTAGGCAGGTGAACATCAGAGTTATTTTGAAGCACTTTGCATTTTCCTCAATCGATACTTGACATTGCTTTGTCAAGTGACACATAAGAAAAGCAAGTCTCTTAACCACCAGTGGCACAGATTAGTCACTTAATTAGGGCTTTTGTGACTTTCTTTGTCAGTTCCGCTGCAACCTTCAGGAG